>NW_027248484.1:600000-845000 GCF_031021105.1 Erythrolamprus reginae | reverse complement strand
ATTTATTAGATTTGTATGCCGCCCCTCTCTGCAGACTCGGGGCGGCTCACAACAACGATAAAAACAATATTATACTGGCACAAATCTAATATGAAAAAAACCCTAAAAACCCTATCATAATTAAAAAACCAAACAGCACATACATACCAAACATAAATTATAATAAGCCTGGGGGAAAGGTGTCTCAAATCCCCCATGCCTGGTGGTATAGGTGGGTCTTAAGTAGTTTACGGAAGGCAAGGAGGGTGGGAGCAGTTCTAATCTCCGGGGGGAGTTGATTCCAGAGGGCCGGGGCCGCCACAGAGAAGGCTCTTCCCCTGGGGCCCGCCAGACGACATTGTTTAGTCGACGGGACCCGGAGAAGGCCAACTCTGTGGGACCTTATCGGCCGCTGGGATTCGTGCGGTAGCAGGCGGTTCCGGAGGTACTCTGGTCCAATGCCATGTAGGGCTTTAAAGGTCATGACCAACACTTTGAATTGTGACCGGAAACTGATCGGCCTCATGCCTCATCTAGCACCAGTCCACTTCCCTCTCTCTTTTCCCCTCTCTCTTTCTCTCTTCTTCCATCTCCTTCCTTCCTTCCCCTCTCCCCCAAACCTTTCTCCCTTCTTCTCCTCTCCTCCACTCCACCTCACTTCTTTCTCTCCTGTCATCCCTCCAGTTCTCTTTCTTTCCATCTGTTTCTTTTCATTGTTGCATATAGAGCCCAAACCTTCTGTTGCAGCTAAGTGAATTTTGTCCCATTTTTCCAAACATAGCGTTATAAACTCAATGCGATGGATTCTATAATTGGTGTTTGGTTCCATTCACACGTAAACATCTATAAACCTCTATTGCAGGGTGGTGCAGTGGTTAGAGTGCAGCACTGCAGGCTACTTCAGCTAACTGCTAGCCATAGTCCAGCAGTTCAAATCTCACCACCAGCTCAAGGTGGACTCAACCTTCCGTCCTTCCAAGGTGGGTAAAATTGAGGACCCAGATTGTTAGGAGCAAGAGGCTGATTCTGTAAACCACTTAGAGAGAGCTGTAAAAGAACTACAAAGCGGAATATAAGTCTAAATAGAAGAAGACTGACGGCAGAAAAAGACCTCATGGTCCATCTAGTCTGCCCTTATACTATTTCCTGTATTTTATCTTACAATGGATATATGTTTATCCCAGGCATGTTTAAATTCAGTTACTGTGGATTTACCAACCACGTCTGCTGGAAGTTTGTTCCAAGGATCTACTACTCTTTCAGTAAAATAATATTACTCAGGTAATATCTTGATCTTTCTCCCAACTAACTTCAGATTGTGCCCCCTTGTTGTTGGGTTCACTTTCCTATTAAAAACACTTCCCTCCTGAACCTTATTTAACCCTTTAACATATTTAAATGTTTCGATCATGTCCCCCCTTTTCCTTCTGTCCCCCAGACTCTACAGATTGAGTTCATGAAGTCTTTCCTGATAAGTTTTATGCGTAAGACCTTCCACCATTCTTGTAGCCCGTCTTTGGACCCGTTCAATTTTGTCAATATCTTTTTGTAGGTGAGGTCTCCAGAACTGAACACAGTATTCCAAATGTGGTCTCACCAGCGTTCTATATAAACGGATCACAATCTCCCTCTTCCTGCTTGTTATACCTCTAGCTATGCAGCCAAGCATCCTACTTGCTTTTCCTACTGCCCGACCGCACTGCTCACTCATTTTGAGACTGTCGGAAATCACTACCCCTAAATCCTTCTCTTCTGAATTTTTTGCTAACACAGAACTGCCAATGCAATACTCAGATTGAGGATTCCTTTTCCCCAAGTGCATTATTTTACATTTGGAAACATTAAACTGCAGTTTCCATTGCTTTGACCATTTATCTAGTAAAGCTAAATCATTTACCATATTACAGACCCCTCCAGGAATATCAACCCTATTGCACACTCACTTCATCAGTGAGTACATAATCCAATTGCAATCTCATGCAAGTCAAGAGTTTTCAATCCATCAAAAGTCATGGAGGTTTGTTTGTTTGTTTTTAATCTGCAGAAACCAGCCTTTAGGGTGAAGATTATAGCACTCCGTCGTACCAGGAAAATATTTCTCCCCAAAATGTTTGAGCCAAAAGATGGATACTTACAGGCAATCTGAAAAATTTGGCTTATAATAAAACGGTGGGATTTTGGATTCGTATTTAGCTTTGGAGACTGTGTTTCCCGTGAAAGACATGAACTGCAAATAAAGAGGAGATATATTTAATTTTCAAATTCAGCAAAAACATGTGACACATAGAGAATATAGTTTGTCAGCTATGAATAAATTAATTAACTGCCTTGGAAATGGATCTGGGTTTGGCCAAGAGGCAAAAGAAAGCATTAAGCTCCTCCCATATTTGGGTATACCAGGGTGATTCGACATAAAAAACATGTATGTATGTATCTATGTATGTATGCATAACATATTTTTGCTGATAATGAAAAGGATCTATTTATATACATATACAGTGGTACCTCTACTTACGAACTCAATTTGTTCCGTGATCAGGTTCCTGAGTAGAAAAATTCTACAAGAAATAGGTAGAGAGATAGAGAGATAGATAGAGAAAGAGAGAGAGAAAGAGAGATAGGTAGAGAGATAGATAGAGAGATAAATAGGTAGATAGAGAAAGAGAGAGGGATAGGTAGATAGATAGATAGATAGATAGATAGATAGATAGATAGATAGATAGATAGATAGATAGATAGATAGATAGATGATAGATAGATGAGGCATGTGTGTTTGCATAGCATGTGCATATATATATTATGTATGCGTATGGGTTGATTATATACTTTCTTTCGAGAGCAGGCAATGTGTCCCCGCGTGACTGTAGAGGTGACCTTATCTACCTAAATCTTCTAACAACCCCTCACCTCAATTTGTGCCGAGTCCCATTCATCCATCCGGACGGATTTGACCTTGCTGATCTGGGGGATGTTGCGATGGATCCCCGAGCAATTTAAGCAAATGAAGACCCCCAAGGTGTGAGAGGCCCAGTCTGGATCTGCGGAGGGAAAGATGGGAGGGAGGAAACAGGCATTGAAGCATGTAAGTCAGAGGGTGGGGAAGAAACCAGCATTTAGGACATAAACACCCTAGAAAATGTCCAGATATACTTGACCAGAAGAGCCCTCCACTCCTCCACTCGCAACAGAATCCCCTACGCAACTAGATTTACAATCCTAAATTTAGAAAGGTTAGAACTACATCGCCTTAAAAACAACCTAAGCATAGCCCATAAAATCATCTTCTACAACGTCCTTCCTATCAACAACTACTTCAGCTTCAACCACAACAACACACGAGCACACAAAAGATACAAACTTAAAGTAAACTGCTCCAAACTCGACTGCAGGAAAAAAGACTTTAGTAACTGAATAGTTGATGCCTGGAACTCCCTACCTGACTCTGTAGTATCATCACCTAACCCGCAAAACTTTACCCGTAGACTATCCACTCTTGACCTCTCCCGATTCCTAAGAGGTCAGTAAGGGGCGTGCATAAGTGCACCAGTATGCCCTCCGTCCCCTGTCCTAATGTTTTCTCTTTTACTAGGATCATGTATATAAATATTATTATATCTTTGTCTACCACCGATACGTACGTGACAAAACAAACAAACAAAAATAAATAAATAAATAAATAGGTTAGGCATTTTTACTAGCAGTGTGTAATGTATATGATATCACTGCAAAGTTATTGTCACACCCAAGACGATCCTCAGATCACAATCAGATGTTTGGATTGTGGATTCTAACCTTCCTGCTTTGTGTAGCGCTGTTGTCGATCCACCCTACAAAACACAGGTAGCCTAAAAAACACAGGTAGCACAACTTGTTCAATCAGGGACGGTTCAAAGTTACAACGGCGCCCCAAAAAAGTGACTTAAAACCGTTTTTTTCCAGAGTTATGACATTTCCAATATCTCAATGGTTGTGTGATCTAAATTATTTTAATATTATTATTATTATTTTAAAATTATTGATTTGATTTCTATGCCGCCCAATCCAAAGGACTCAGATGTTTGCACTTCCTAAAATGAAAGCATGATTCTGGACCTCATAATTTTGCGCAAAGAATTGATTCTCCTGTGAATTGACAAAGCTGCTATCGCTAGCAAACTGATTATCCATCTACTAATGTGTTTATGTTATATATCTATATATCCACTGTAGATCTATACATCTATACATCTATATATCTACATACACATATATGTATCTATGTATTTATATATCTACATATCCATGTACAGTATCTATGTATCTATATATTTATATCCACATCTAAATATCTATGTATGTATGTTTTTATATATCTACAATGTTTCCCTGAAAATAAGACCCTGTCTTATATTTTTTTTGAACCCTGAAATAAGTGTTTAGCCTTATTGCCATGCACTCAAAAGCCCAATTGGACTTATTATCAGGGGAGGTCTTATTTTGTAGGAATCAGGGTATATATCTCTATCTCTCTATCACAGTCTCTCTCTCTCTCTCTCTCTCTCTCTCTCTATCACTCTAGCTATCTCTCTATCTCTCTATATATACAGTATCTATCTGTCTATCTGTCTATCTGTCTGTCTGTCTGTCTATCTATCTCATTCTGTCTATCTGTCTATCTCTAAATATCTCTCTTTATCTATCTGTCTGTCTATCTATCTCTAAATACTATCTCTGTTTATCTATCTATCTATCTCTCATTCTGTCTATCTGTCTATCTCTAAATATCTCTCTTTATCTATCTGTCTGTCTGTCTGTCTGTCTGTCTGTCTATCTCTAAATACTATCTCTGTTTATCTATCTATCTATCTATCTATCTACCTACCTACCTACCTACCTACCTACCTATAGAAGGGTGTCTGTGTTAATCTAGCTGTGTCAGCAGGGACCCCTTACAGGCAAAGCACCTAAAATACCAAACTTGTGTAGCAGTAACACTATCATATCTGTTTGTGTAGGTGTGTGCCGAGACCAAAAAAAAATAGGCCTATACCAATTGGCGTTTCCAAAAGAGACTTCATTGGCCCTTTTACTACAAAGCTGATCAGAAAGGCGGGTGGGGGGGCATCGGGGCAACAATCCCTACAGGCTGCATTGGGGGGGTCGAATCCCCCTCTCAAAAAGAAAAGCAGGGCGGGGGGGGGCGGAAAAGACTACAGAACCCAGACCCAAACGCTATCTCCCATTCATCCTTTATCCAAGCCCCACGCCTTTCGACTCCGAGAAGGGGCTCGCTTTCAAGAAGGGGCTGATGGGCCCCCCTCCCCCCCCGATGCTCATTGAGGATTCCAAAGTGGGGAGGGGGACCCGTGAGCCCCCCCCCACACACAAGACCTCTCCCACCCAGCAAAAGGCGAGGCTGGCATTCCGGCCCCACCCAGACTGAGCCAAAGAGAGCAGGGATGCTCCCTTGAGTGCCAGGACCTTGGCGAAGCCTCCCTGTTCATCCTCTCCGTCTCCATCACCCTGGAGGGGGGGTAGGGACCTCTGCCACACACACCCCACCCATAAAACCCAGCCAGCCCCCCCCCCTTCGGTGCCTGGCCAAAGTCAAGCATCCTTGATCTGCACTGCAGTTGGCAGCCGGCTGGCTCGGCATGGGCGATGACATCACCTGGGGCTACGTCAGCGAGGGGGGGGAGAGAGAGAGAGAATGGGGAGGGGTCCCCCCAATGGGGAGGAGGGAGAGGGGGCAGTAGGTTGGTTTCTGCCTCTCCCTTGGCATGGGGGGAGGAATGAAAACCTTCCCTTTGGATTGAAGGGGGGGATGTCCCCAGGATCCTCCCTGGGTTTGACAGGGGAGGGGGCGGCAAGAATGGGAGGGGGAGGCATCGGAAGAGTTTCCCCTGCTCATCTCTTGCCAGACAAGTTGCCAGGAAAGGCGTTTCCCCCCCCCCCCAAGAAATGCAAAGGGAGCCCCCCGATTTTCCTGCCTGCTACTTTGGCTGAGTTGATTGCAGGGGGGGGGTGAGAAATCCAGGGGAGGGTCTTTCTTCCCCCCCCATATACACACACATGGTCCCACCAGGATTTTAGGGAGGGTGGGGTCCCCTGCTTTTCTTGGGGGGGGGGAAGGCAACCCATGCTTTGCACCCCATCATCTCTCTTTCTCTTTTTCTTTCCCTCTCTCTCCCTCTCCCTCTCTTCTTTCTTTCTCTTTCTCCCTCTCTCTTTCTCCTTTCTTTCTCTTTCTTTCTTTCGTTCTTTCTCTCCCTCTCTCCCTTTCTCTTTCTCCCTCTCTCTTTCTCTTTTCTTTCTCTTTCTTTCGTTCTTTCTCTCCCTCTCTCCCTTTCTCTTTCTCCCTTTCTCTCTCTCTTTCTCCTTGGGGGCCCCGTTCCTTCCCCCATCACCGCCTCCCCCCTCCGCCGCGCCCCCCCCCCGCCCGCTTCCTCTTCCTTCCCCCTCCCTAAGGGAGAACCCAGAAGCCGCGGCTGGGGGAAACGGAGCCGGGCGCTTCCTTCTCCCTTTCCAGCACTCCCAGCACTCGGGGGAAGAAGGGAGAGAAGACCACGCAGCAAGCCAGCCAGCCAGCCCGCCGCCCCCAGCCCCATCCAGTCCGCTTAGTAAAAGCAGTGAGGAAGGGGGGCTTTCTCTCTCTCCTTCCCTTCCTCCCTCTTGCGGGTCCTGCACCTGCCCGGGCAAGGAAGGGATGGAGAGGACGCCCACCCACCCATTTGAAGGGACCCCCCCGTTTGACTCACCGCTGGCTTGACAGTCGGCGCACCCGCCGTTCCCTTCGCTCTGCAGCAATTCCAGCAGCGCCGGTTTGTTCCTCTCCTTCGCCATGGTGGGGGTGGAGGGGGTGGTGGAGGGGGGGTGTCCCTCCTAGGGAGGGGAGGGAAGGAGGGGAGGGGTCGTCCCTCCTCCGCCCCGCCTGCCCTCCTTCGCCTTTGGCCCTTAGCCGGTCTTTGGGGCGCGTTTAAAGAGGGGAGGGGGCGGCATCATGCAGAGAGAGAGACCCCCACCCACCCTCCTGCAGGGAGGCAGGGGGGAGGGCCAGGGAGGGTCCCTCGCCCGCCCAAAGGCTCAGCATCTCCGCTGGAAGGCAGGGCTGCCTTGGGAAGGCTGAGACAGGGCGGGTGGAGGGAGGTTCCGCAGGCTTCCAGCCCCGGCCAGCCAAACAGAACAGTCGACCAACAACTCCGAGACTCTCGCAATCCTCCCCCCCCCCTTCCCCGTCCACTCCGCCCCGCAGCTATTCGGAGAAAGACCGTCTCGAGGGCGACCCCTGCTGGCCGAAAAGAAGATCGACGGGCGGCCGACGCCGCAGCATCGCTTGCCGGCCTGGCCAGGTGAGCCGAAGAGCGCAGGTGACTTTATTCATTCATTCATTCATTCATTCATTATTTTATTTATTTTATTTATTTTTATTTTATTTTATTTTATTTATTTTATTATTTATTTATTTTGTCCAATACACAATGAAGGTTATATAGAGCAGTGTTTCCCAACCTTGATATTTGGACTTCAACTCCTCAAAGTTGAAATTTCCACTGTACTCCTCAAAGTTCCAATTTATTGCCGGAGTGTTTTTTTTTTCCAAAAGAAAAAAAAAAAGAAAGTCCAGTTGCCTCCTGAAAAAAACACATTTGGGACAACCCTAACTTGGAGGACTGAGAAATTCCTCTACAGACTTTTAACCTAAAAAGAACCAGCAGGAAAGGAAAGGGAGTGAGGAGGGAGGGAAGGCAAACCGAAATAGGATGCACAAGTTGTTAATGGGACTCGGCTCCAAGTGAATCCGTTGCATTTAACTCCACGTTTTCTTCCATTTTTTCATCCGTCTTTCCACAATGGAGTTTGATACATGTGGCTCTTGTGTTTCGACCTACATTTCATCCCAAGGTCTGCAGGTGAGATGACTTTTCTGACAGGCACATTCTGAAGACTTTAAAAAGAAACATAGAAACATAGAAGACTGACGGCAGAAAAAGACCTCATGGTCCATCTGGTCTGCCCTTGTACTATTTCCTGTATTTTATCTTAGGATGGATCTATGTTTATCCCAGGCATGTTTAAATTCAGTTCCTGTGGATTTACCAACCACGTCTGCTGGAAGTTTGTTCCAAGCATCTACTATTTCAGTAAAATAATATTTTCTCATGTTGCTTTTGATCTTTCCCCCAACTAACTTCAGATTGTGTCCCCTTGTTCTTGTGTTCACTTTCCTATTAAAAACACTTCCCTCCTGGACCTTATTTAACCCTTTAACATATTTAAATGCTTCGATCATGTCCCCCCTTTTCCTTCTGTCCTCCAGACTATACAGATGGAGTTCATTAAGTCTTTCCTGATACGTTTTATGCTTAAGACCTTCCACCATTCTTGTAGCCCGTCTTTGGACCCGTTCAATTTTGTCAATATCTTTTTGTAGGTGAGGTCTCCAGAACTGAACACAGTATTATTCCAAATGGGGTCTCACCAGCGCTCTATAGAGCGGGATCACAATCTCTCTCTTCCTGCTTGTTATACCTCTAGCTATGCAGCCAAGCATCCTACTTGCTTTTCCTCTTCATCATTGTGCTGCCCTAAAAGAATGTGCCTTTTTTTTTCTTACCATGTACTAACCATACACAAGTGACTCACTAGATATCAACAATGGAATAAAACTTCAGTTTTAGAAGTCCAAATTCTTCCTATATAAAATCAATGACCACAAAAATACTGTACTGTACTATAATAAATACTAAATCCTATGCTAAATATTATACTAAATACTAAAATACTAAACACTATACTAAAAATATTAAATTTTTGTGTGCCACCCTGAGTCTTTGGAGAAGGGCGGTGTACAAATCTAAATAATAATAATAATAATAATAATAATAATAATAATAATAATAATAAAAACAGAAATGTAACAAGTCTATAAAGGCTGTGAGACATGATGGTCAACAAAGAGGTTGACTTGACGCTGTTGTATATACATAGTTTCTTTCTTTCTCTTTCTTTTTTCTTTCTCTTCTTCCTCTCTTTCCTCTTCTCTAACTCTTCTTTACTTTTTAAAATTTTATTAACGTGTGATGCTGTTCTCTCCTTTCTATTTCATTAAGACATTAACTACTTTTTATGATAGAGGTCCGATGCAAAAACTATGTATTTGTACTTGTTTTTATATTCCTCGTGCTCAAATTTCTCTTTCGCGATTTGTATATATTGAGGTGTTGTTCTTTCTTCAATAAAGATTTTTTTAAAAAATATATCTTTTTTTTCCTTTTTTTTCCTTAGCAAAATGTTTCTGAGCCAGCTGAAATTCCTACCTAACGATTTGCTCCTGGACGGAACGGCAGTTTTCGTAGCACAAAAGAACAACCTTTAAACAATCCCCTTGGTGGAACTAGCCATCGAATTTATCGAACGATATTTATGATCCAAGCCGTCCTGATTGACGCTGAGTGGCAGGGACCATAACAAAATGAGCCGACCAATAAAATAAAACTGGGATACGGCTTTAGGCGGACAAACCATTTTACATGCATAATGTAAGACTGTTTTAAACCTCTGTTTTAAAATTTTTTATTTATTTTTTATTTATTTTTCTTAGTCCAATAGACCAGTGATTTTCAACCTTTTTTGAGCCGCGGCACACTTTTTACATTTACAAAACCATGGGGCACATTGAGGGCAGGGGGAGGGGGGGGCGGCGGTTTAAAAAATATTGGACAAAAAAATTCTCTCTCTTCCTCCCTTTCGCTCTATTTCTCTCTCCCTCTTTCTCTCCCTTCCTCTTTTTTTCTCTCTTCCTTCTTTCCTCTTTTTTGCTCTTTCTCTCTCCCTCCCTCCCTCTATGTCTTTCTCTCTCCCACCTTCCCTCCCTCTCTTTCTCTCTCTCTCTCTTGCTTTCTTTCTTTCTCTCTCTCTTGCTTTCTTTCTCTCTTGTTCTCTTTCTCTCTCTCTTTCTTTCTCTCTCTTGCTTGCTTTCTCTCTTGTTTGCTTTCTCTTTCTCTCTCTTTCTTTCTCTCTCTCTTGTTTGCTTTCTCTGAGCTTCGCGGCACACCTGACCATGTCTCGCGGCACACTAGTGTGCCCCGGCACACTGGTTGAAAAACACTGCAATAGACAATACATATGGAAGAGAATAGACATTAAGTAATATATATAACGATAGAAAGTAAAAAGAAGAGAAGTAGATGGGAGGGAGAGAATATATATGATATAAGAGATAAGGAGAGAATATATATGATATATATATATAGATAAGGAGAGAATATATATCTCCCTTGTGGGGTGCCTCAGGGGTTGGTCCTCTCCCCCCTGCTATTCAATATCTACATGAAACCACTGGGTGAGATCATCCAAGGGCATGGGGTGAGGTATCATCAATATGCAGATGATACCCAGCTTTACATCTCCACCCTGTGTCCAGTCAACGAAGCAGTGGAAGTGATGTGCCGGTGTCTGGAGGCTGTTGGGGCCTGGATGGGTGTCAACAGACTCAAACTCAACCCGGATAAGATGGAGTGGCTGTGGGTTTTGCCTCCCAAGGACAATTCCATCTGTCCTTCCATTACCCTGGGGGGGGGAATTATTGACCCCCTCGGAGAGGGTCCGCAACTTGGGCGTCCTCCTCGATCCACAGCTCACATTAGAGAACCATCTTTAAGCTGTGGCGAGGGGGGCGTTTGCCCAGGTTCGCCTGGTGCACCAGTTGCGACCCTATCTGGACCGGGACTCACTGCTCACAGTCACTCATGCCCTCATCACCTCGAGGTTCGACTACTGTAATGCTCTCTACATGGGGCTACCTTTGAAAAGTGTTCGGAAACTTCAGATCGTGCAGAATGCAGCTGCGAGAGCAGTCATGGGCCTACCTAGGTATGCCCATGTTACACCAACACTCCGCAGTCTGCATTGGTTGCCGATCAACTTCCGGTCACAATTGAAAGTGTTGGTTATGACCTTTAAAGCCCTTCATGGCACTGGACCAGAATATCTCCGAGACCACCTGCTGCCGCACGAATCCCAGTGACCGATTAGGTCCCACAGAGTGGGCCTTCTCCGGGTCCCGTCAACTAAACAATGTCGGTTGGCGGGCCCCAGGGGAAGAGCCTTCTCTGTGGCGGCCCCGACCCTCTGGAACCAACTCCCCCCGGAGATTAGAACTGCCCCTACTCTCCTTGCCTTTCGTAAGCTCCTTAAGACCCACCTGTGTCATCAGGCAGGGGGGAACTGAGACATCTCCCCCGGGCATATACAATTTATGAATGGTATGTGTGCATGTATGTGTGTTTAGAAAATGGGGTTTTTAAAATGTTTTTATTAGAAATTTAGATTTGTTGTAAATTATTTTTCACTTTGTTGTGAGCCGCCCCGAGTCTGCGGAGAGGGGCGGCATACAAATCTAAATAAATAAATAAATAAATAAATAAATAAATAAATAAATAAATAAATGAGATATGAGATAAGGAAGACAATTGGACAGGGGACGATAGGCACATCAGTGCACTTATATACGCCCCTTACTGGCCCCTTAGGAACCTGGAGAGGTCAATCATGGACAGTCTAAGGGAGAAGTGTTGGGGGTTGGGAGTTGACACTATTGAGTCCAGTAATGAGTTCCACGCTTCGACAACTCGATTGTTAAAGTCATATTTTTTTACAGTCAAGCTTGGAGCGGTTAATATTAAGTTTGAATCTGTTGTGTGCTCTTGTGTTGTTGCGGTTGAAGCTGAAGTAGTCGTTGACCGGTAGGACGTTGCAGCATACGATCTTGTGGGCAATACTCAAATCGTGTTTTAGGTGCCGTAGTTCTAAGCTTTCTAGACCCAGGATTTTTAGTCTATTTCCGTAGGGTATTCTGTTTCGAGTGGAGGAGTGAGGGGCTCTTCTGGTGAAATTCATGTTTGGTCCAGTAAAGGAATTGCAAGGAGAGGTAAATCAATAGAATCGAGCTTCTTCCTGTGGTTGCAAACTTATGGGAAATCCATCTCATCAGACCAGGGAGTGAAACGATCAGGAAGAGAGCAGCTGAAATTGATCCAAGATACACAGAGTAGTAGCACCAACGGCTTTTTTTAACTACCGCAAGATTCTCCCTGGTGCACCCTCCCTTGCATCATTGTGTTTCTCTCTTGAATTGGCGTAGCAGCAAACAGGATTCAAGATGAGTTCATCCCTTTTTTCCCCTGCTTCCTCACTGTTCTGTCTCAGCAAGCCCACGACCCAAATTAAGTCACACCCACCCAAAAAATGATAGAAAATACATATATGTTGATTACAAAATGTTCAGGTGGAAAATGGTTAATGGTTCCAACTCAAAGTTATGTGGTCCATTCTGGTTCAGTGTTCCCAGCTTAATTGTCTCTGAGATAATAATAATAATAATAATAATAATAATAATAATAATAATAATAATAATACTGTAATAATAATAATAACAACAACAACTACTACTACAACAACAACAGAGTTGAAAGGGACATCATCATCATCATTATTATTATTATTATTATTATTATTATTATTATTATTATTATTATCACAGCAAACGAGATCACTATGCTGGATTTCGTATTTCATCACCAGTCGGGCGCTTCCCAAGCACCTAGGACTGCGTGATGTAGCGGCAAATTATGTTTGCCAATCCCAGTAAAGCAGCCTTTTGCAATTGACAGATGGAGATTTTGTCAATTCCGATGGTTTTCCAATGTCCGCTCAGATCCTTTGGTACTGCGCCCAGCGTGCCAAGTACCACTGGGACCCCTTTCACTGGCTTATGCCAGAGTCGTTGATGATGATGATGATGATTATTATTGCTATTGCTATTATTATCATTACTATTTTTATTACTATTATTATTTTTACTACTACTACTCTACTACTACTACTACTATTAAATAAAGACAGGTTCTCCCCACCACCACACACACCTAAACCACAAGGAGACCTCGATTGTCTTTCAACAAACCTTACCCCACAATTTGGATAACACAAACACATCAGGGCTGGTTGAGAGGAAGGAATCTCATTGCCATCTTGGTGAGTCCACTAGAGGGGAAAAAAAGGGGGGGGGGCAGAGGTTTGATCTTTTTTGGGGGGGATGACCGATCAGGTGCGATGCCCTGGCCTTGACTCTTGTACTTGAGCACTATCCAAAGGAGACAGTGTGGACCTCTGGATGGTTGATACTCCCCTCCTTTGATTGACCTGAGATGAGGTGAGTGGATGTTAAATATTTCTCCTCATTTATTATCCAGGTTGTGGCCAAGCAGACACTGTTGGTCAAAGGGAGCCGTTTCTGACGCCCAGATTCTTCCCACCGTTGTTCTACGTCCTACCATTGCCTGGAGCCAAATTCTCCACATAATCTTTTTAAGAACAAAAATTCTGTTGATTATTTTCCCAAGAGGTGGTCTGCGTAGTTTCACAATGCCTCGGTTGGTCGGTCTCAAAACATTCTGACCCCTTTCCACCCCACCTCCCCATACGGATGTTTCTATAGGTGTTGTGGTTAGCTCTGGCCTAGCTCCTGCCCCAAGGAATGTGCAGGTGGATGTGGGGGAGACATCCACATGCTGCAGGCCTGTTGTGCTCCCAGTGGAATCTGCCGACGAAGCCTCCTCTGACCAAGGAAGAGTGAGTGACAGGGAAGAGGGGAGTTTGGCAGACAGCCCAGGAGGAGATCAATCATCTGTATCATCTCTGGATTCTGAACAAGAATTAATGACACATCCACGCATGCGTAGAGTGATGCATAGGAAGCAACAACTGAAGGATTATTACAAGAGAAAATGAGGCCACCTGTGGTTGGGTGGAGCTGCTGTAATTAGTGCTGCTGCTATAAATAGCAGCATGTGGGTTTGGCCATTGTGGAAGAGTATCTGATCGCAGTTCTTCAGGAATCCTGTGTTGCTGGTTTCTGGACTTTGTTGATTTTTCACGCCTTTGAAAACAAAGCAGAGCAACATGTGTGTGTGTGTATGTGTGTGTGTCTCACACTTTGTTGGAAGAAGAAGGGGTGTGAAGTTTCTTCACAGCTGCTAGCTAAGTACTTAATGACTGCTTAAGGTTAATTGTACAGACTACCCAGTTGTTTTGGGACGAGTGCTCTTTGCAATACAAAAAGAGTGCTTAGTTTATTTTGACTTTTGGGATAAAGAACATTGTTTTGAATTTTCAAACGTGTGTTTGTGTGTCTGAAATTTGTACCCTTGAATTTTCGGGAGGCTCCTACCAGAGAGCCCGGTAGAACAGTAGTCCTCGATTTACAACAATTCACTTAGAGGATCGTTCAAAGTTACTATGGCACTGGAAAAAAAGTGATGATTACTTAGACCCTCTAAAAAACAAGTCAAAACGAGTGCAAAGAAGAGAAAGAATGAGGGGACTGGAGGCTAGAACACATGAAGTACGGTTGCAGGAACTGGGTAGGTCCACTTTGATGACAAGAAGGACTAAGGAAGATATGATAGCAATGTTCCAATATCTCAGGGGCTGCCCCAAAGAAGAGGGAGTCAGGCTATTCTCCAAAGCACCTGAGGGTAGAACAAGAAGCAATGGGTGGAAACTAAACAAGGAGAGAAGCAGCTTAGAACTAAGGAGAAATTTCCTGACAGTCAGAACGGTTGATCAGTGGAACAGCTTGCCTCCAGAAGTTGTGAATGCTCCAACACTGGAAGTTTTTAAGCAGATGTTGGATAACCATCTGTCTGATGTAGTGTAGGGTTTCCTGCCTAAGCAGGGAGTTGGACTAGAAGACTTTTAAGGTCCTTTCAACTCTGTTACTACTACTACTATTATTTTTATTTATTAGATTTGTATGCCGCCCCTCTCCAAAGACTCGGAGCAGCTACTACTACTACTACTGTTGTTGTTGTTGTTATTATTATTAGTCTAATCCACCATAGCTAATTTATATTAGCTAGAATCCACCACGGCTCATTCTTCATAGGAGGACAAAGAAAGCTAAATCTTGAATAAAAACTCAGTACAAAAATCTGACAGCAATGTCGTTTGGCGAGACCCAGGAGAAGAGCCTTCTCTGTGGCGGCCCCGACCCTCTGGAACCAGCTCCCCCCAGATATCAGAGTTGCCCCCACCCTCCTTGCCTTTCGCAAGCTCCTTAAAACCCACCTCTGTCGTCAGGCATGGGGGAATTGAGATATTCCCTTCCCCCTAGGCTTATAGAATTTATACATGGTATGCTTGTATATATGAGTGGTTCTTTAAATTGGGGTTTTTAAAATTGTTTTAATATTAGATTTGTTTACATTGTCTTTTTATATTGTTGTTAGCTGCCCCGAGTCTTCGGAGGCGGGCGGCATACAAATCTAATAAATACAATACAAAATACAATCACTTCCTATGATTGGCTTAAGTGTTTAATGTTCTAATATTAATTTTAATAAAAGTCCAAACATTCTATCCAAAGGCATTGCAACCCCCTTTTTTTTAAAAGGGAAAAACCATCCCAAAACTACTGAAACAGCTGGAAAACAAACCTCGCCATCCTTCTGGAGCGAATGCCTTCAAATCCGTCATTTGCTTAATTTCTGTGACCTTTTTCGAGAATAACTTTTTCTTAAAACGAGGCCGCAGATTCTGGGGGTCCAAATTGAGGGTCAGGAGGGATTTTGTTGCACTGTTTCAGGCTGGTCTTCGGGTTTCTCTTCCTTTAGGTCTTTAAACCCCAGTTTTTCCAGGGGCTCTTTGGCCATCAGTTGCCTTGAAGAAATCAAAACAAGATTGGGGGGAAAAATAGTTAAGACTTCAAAGCTGCCCATTTAGCCATGTTCATTTCCATTGTTGAATAATTTAGTCTCTTTAAAAGCAATCACACACACACACACAAAGCACACACGTCCCAAAGGATTATATCAAGTTCTCTGTGTGTGTATATCTGAATGTGTGTGTTGTGTATGAGTGCATTATAAACTCTAGAACAGATACCGAAGACTCCTGCACATGGTACAGGACAAGAGAATTTAGCATCCTATGTACCCCAACACATACTTTGAGTTAGTACATTTCTGTTTCTTCTGTAAATAAAAATATACTTAACAGTTGGCAGGCAGTGATTCACAAGACAACAACTATACAACAACAAAATACGCTTGCTGAGAGGGTTAAGCTTTTCTTAAAGCAATGTTGGCTTTTGATATCAGACTCATCATTATTTAAATGTACAATTCATAGTAACTCTGGGCCGCTTGGATTAGATTTATTGGATTTATATGATTAGATTTATTGGATTTATATATGGATTTATATGCCGCCCTTCTCCACAAACTCGGGGCGGCTTTATTTCTTAGAGGAAAATAATGTGTGTATGTGTGTGAGTGAGAGAGAGAGAGAGAAACAGACAGACAGACAGAGAGAGAAACAGACAGAGAGAGAAACAGACAGAGAGAGAGAGAGAAACAAACAGAGAGAGAGAGAAACAGACAGAGAGAGAAACAGACAGAGAGAGAGAAACACACATACACACAGAGAAACAGAGAGAGAGAGAGAGAGAGAGAAACAGAGAGAGAGAGAGACAAACAGACAGACAGAGAGAATAAAGAAATTGCCTTCCTGTCTTGAGATTGCACAGACCAGAGATGTCTGAAGAGCTAATTTAGCAAAATCCGGACTCGTGCAAAGCGAGCCAAATATCCATTAACCTCAGCAGTTCTCACCTCTCCATTCGGCATTCAAGGTATTCTTTCGACTCCTGTCTGCACAATCCGTTCTCAAAGTTATTTGCCCGCAGACATTTCATGAATTTTTCTTTGAAAAGCGTACATTCTCCTGTACGAAAAACAGAACAAAAAACAGCTCACTATTTTTTGTTTGTGTTCGTTTAGAAGAAAAAGCAAAAGATGCCTAGAATTAGTATATAGTATATATATAGTATGTAGCATATATATAGTATGTAGCATTTGCTGGCTGGGGAATTCTGGGAATTGAAGTCCAAATATCTTCAAGTTGCCAAGGTTGGGAAACACTGCTCTAGAAAAAGGATGAAAATTCTTGCACAGATGAAAAATGTCTAGGGGGGACATGATAGACGTCTTCCAATATCTCAGGGATTGCCACAAAGAAGAGGGAGTCAACCTAGTCTTCAAAACACCTGAGGGTAGAACAAGAAGCAATGGATGGAAACTAAACAAGGAGAGAAGCAACTTAGAACTAAGGAGAAATTTCCTGATAGTTAGAACAATGAATCCGTGGGACAGCTTCCCTCCAGAAGTTGTAAATGCCCCGACACTGGAAGTTTTTAAGAAGAGATTAGATAGCCATTTGTCTGAAGTAGTGTAAAGTTTCCTGCCTAGGCAGGGGGTTGGACTAGAAGACCTCGAAGGTCCCTTCCAGCTCTGTTATTCTATTCTATTTCACAAACTATGGGTTACTAAAAATGTTCCACCCGAAATTACATTGTGGCTCATCCTGAGATACAAAATCTTTCTTTTACACAATTGAGCCCCAAATTTATGTCGCTAAGTGAGTTTGGTCTCATTTTACAAAACAGAGTTGTTAAGTGAATCACGGCAGTTGTTAAATAAGAAACACGGTCATTAAGTGAATCCCCATTGGCTTTGCCTATCAGGAGGTTGCACAAAGGGGGTCCCAAGATCCCAGGGATACCTCAAAGATCGTATATGTGAGTCAGTTGTCAAAAATATGAATATAAATCACGTGTCCGTGAGGGGGATGCTACAACGGCCATAAGTATGAGGAATGGCCAGAAGACATTTCTTTTTCAGTGCCACTGTAATTTCCAACAGTCACTTAAGTGAACCTTTGTGAGTCAAAGACTAACTGTAGTATTTTTCAAACTTGGCCACTTCTGTAATGGACTTCAACTCCCAGAATTCCCGAGTCAAGCATGGCGGACTAGGGAATGCTGGGAGTTGAAGCCCACACACCTTAAAGGCCAGAGAGGTAAAAAGAGCGAGGGCGGCGACGCTCTAGATTCGCCATCTCTATGGTGGGAGTTCTTCACGCCGGGCGTCTCCGTGGGATGGAGAGCCGCGCATGCGCACTTCCCCTCTCCCCTCACCGAAATGATCCAAAGGGAAGGCGCCCTTGTCCGGCGCCTTCGGCTTGAAGCTTTTCGACCCGAAAACCATGGTGGACATGACGGCGACGGACGAAACCGACGGGACCGAGGCCCGTCGCTAAGCTACGAGCGCGGTTCTCCACCCACTTCCGGAATGAAGGAGCCCAGTCCAGGCCTGGCAGCGGAGCACCGAACCAGGCCAGACCGAAGGAGAAGAAAGCCGAGCGAATCGAGCGGGAAAACGCTCGGCCCCGCCCCTTTGGAACGTCGGCGGGGAATTGCTGCAGAGCGGGCGCCACGTGCTCTGGTTGCAGCAAGAAAATAAAATAAAAATATGGACTGGCCAGAGAAGCCACAATGGGGCGGGACGGAGAAGCAAAGATGCTCCTAAATCCTTGCATTCGTTGCCCGGGGCAGGAGGCTTCAATCTTGGCCACTTTAAGACTTCAACTCCCAGAATTCTCCAGCCTGCTATGCAAGGACCTTGATATATAAATTAACGGGGGGGATTGATTTATCTATCTATCTATCTATCCATCATCTATTATCTATCATCTATCTATCATTTGTCATTCTATCTATCATCTATCCAGCTATTATGTCTATCTATCATCTATCCTATCGTTGATCATCTCTACCATCGTCTGTCTAACCTATCTAATATAAATAAATATTGATGAAATTATTAAATTGATATGCCATCCATTCATTTTCATACTTTATTTATTAATTCATGTGTCCCTTCTGGCTCTTAGGCAACTCTTCACGTTGCCTTTATAAGTCCAATTAGTTCTCGATGTACAGCAGTTCATTTAGTGACTGTCCAAAGTCACAGTGGCACTGAAAAAAATCGACATGACCATTTATTATTTATTATTTAGATTTGTATGCCGCCCCTCTCCGCGAACTCGGGGCCATCCTTCGTTGCAGCATCCTCAAGGTCACATGGTCAAAATACAGCCACTTGGCAGCTGATCTCCTTTTGCGACCTTCTCACAAGCAAAGTCCATGGAAGGGAGCCAGATTCACTTAATGACTTAATAACTTAATAATTATTAATAAATTAATACAACTTAATAATTTGGCAACTGCGGTGATTCACTTAACAACTGAGCCAAGGAAAGGTCAAATGGTCAAACTCACTTAACTGTCTCACCTAGCAATGGAAGCTTTGGGTTCCATCATGGTCATAACTTGAGGACTGCTGGTAATGATTTAAGAGTGGTAATATTTCTTTTTCCTGGACATAAACTGTTTCAACTCTGACCCTCAAAACGTCGCTGCGGAGCACTGCACCCCAAGACAACTAGACACAAGAACAGGTTTTCCCCGAATGCCATCACTCGGCTAAACAAATAATTCCCTCAACACTGTCAAACTTTTTACTAAGTTTGCACTTCTATTACTACTAGTTTTTTTCATCATTCCTATCACCTATTTCCTCCCACTTAGGACTATATGACTGTAACTTGTTGCTTGCATCCTGAGATTTTTATTACATATTGTTTCTTCATTGCTTATTTGATCCCTGTGGCAATCATTGTTGTGCCTCACGATTCTTGACAAATGTATATTTTCTTTTATGAACACTGAGAGCATCTGCACCAAGACAAATTCCTTGTGTGTCCAATCACACTTGGCCAATAAAGACTTCTATTCTATTTTATTCTAGACAAACGTATTTTTTATTTTATGAACACTGAGAGCATCTGCACCAAAGACAAATTCCTTGTGTGTCCAATCACACTTGGCCAATAAAGACTTCTATTCTATTTTATTCTAGACAAACGTATTTTTTATTTTATGAACACTGAGAGCATCTGCACCAAAGACAAATTCCTTGTGTGTCCAATCACACTTGGCCAATAAAGAATTCTATTCTATTCTATTTTTTCAGCTCAGTGATGTTTAGGGAGAAACAATGGCAGGTTATAAAACCCCATTTCATTGGTGTGACCACAAGCAATAAAATAATCTCCTTAGCTTTGTCTTCTGTTCGTGCTTCATATTCTACCTCATAAGTGGTGGCGGGGGGAACACCACCTGGATGGTTATATAACCACTGGCTGGAAATATGAATCTGGTATTGTGCGGTGGCAGAGAGCGTGAAAAACAGGCTTTGCTGGGGTTTTGAAGAAATTACTCCTCATGGTACCGCTAACAAAAATCTCTTGAGTCAACTTGTTTGCCTCGCCACTTGATTTGAACTGCAGGAAAAGGAGAATATGAAACGAGGGGAAATATTTTACCCTCTAGAGCAGTGTTTCCCAACCTTGGCAACTTGAAGATATCTGGACTTCAATTCTGGGAGTTGAAGTCCAAATATCTTCAAGTTGCCAAGGTTGGGAAACATTGCTCTAGAGGGGTTTCCATCCAACCTCTAACTGGACAACTTACAGATTAACAGAGTTGGAAAAAGGGACCTTGGAGGAAAGATCCTTAGCGCCTTGTTAGGACTGAAAACACACACACACACACGGGCGTAGAAATGAAAACAAGCCTGCAAAGCAGAAATTGCTGGGAAGATGGTTCACATCTGAGGGCTGGAGGAAAAAGCTACCTAAGTTGAGCATTGAGCACATGGAATGGAAGTGTTGCACTCTGCCTTTTGAACCACTTTAGTGGTTAAGACACCAGATTAGAAATCAGGACACAGTGAATTCAGGTCCTGCCTTAGCCATCAAATCACCAGCTACTGTATTTTTCGGAGGATAACATGGGCCTTTTCCCCCTCTAAAAGAGGCTGTTGGGTGTGTCTTATACTTATGTGGCTTTTTCTTTTTTTATATAAAGTTTTAAAATTGGTTTTTATAGTACAGTGTTCCCTCTATTTTCGCGAGGGATGCGTTCCGAGACCGCCCGCGAAAGTCGAATTTCCGCAAAGTAGAGATGCGGAAGTAAAAACACCATTTTTGGCTATGGACAGTATCACAAACCTTCCCTTAACACTTTAAACCCCTAAATTGCAATTTTCCATTCCCTTAGCAACCATTTAGATTATTACTCACCATGTTTATTTATTAAAGTTTACTAAAAAAATATATTTATTAAAGTTCTTACAAACTTTTCTTCTTAAGAACCTGGTCACAGAACGAATTAAGTTCAAAAGTACAGTGGTACCTCTACCTACAAACGCCTCTACGAACTTTTCTAGAGAAGAACCGGGTGTTCAAGATTTTTTTGCCTCTTCTCAAGAACTAGTTTCCACTTACAAACCCGAGCCTCCAAAACTGTAACTGGAAAAGGCAAGGAGAAGCCTCCGTGGGGCCTCTCTAGGGATCTCCTGAGATGAAACAGGGCTGGAAAAGGCAGAGAGAAGCCTCCGTGGGGTCTCTCTAGGAATCTCCTGGGATGAAACAGGGCTGGAAAAGGTGGGGAGAAGCCTCCGTGGGGCCTCTCTAGGAATCTCTTGAGATGAAACGGCTGGAAAAGGTGGGGAGAAGCCTCTATGGGGCCTCTCTAGGAATCTCCTGGGAGAAAACAGGGCCTCCACCCTCCCTGTGGTTTCCCCAATCGCACACATTATTTGCTTTTACATGGATTCCTAGGGGGAAAATTGCTTCTTCTTACAAACTTTTCTACTTAAGAACCTGGTCACGGAACGAATTAAGTTCATAAGTAGAGGTACCACTGTAGTTTCTCCAGATGTTGTTTCACTCCAACTTCCATCAGCCACACCACAAATGGTGAGGTTTTATAGGAACTACCCTGATGGTTGATCACAGGGATCTTTAACTTTGCTTTAGCTTGGTCATTCAGCCCCATGAATTGTGAGTTGCGTAAAGCCAGCGTTAAATAAAATTGGACACACAAACATGTTACATAAATATAAATATAAATATATATATATATAAATATAATGAGAAGACAGAGGGAAGTGATCAGCATTGAGCAAGCCCTGGCAGACTTAATGCCTAATCTTAGTACTGTAATTTGAAGAGACAGGAAGGAATGTAATCTGATCTTTGGTGTTTTCTGGACTTTAATCTGTGTTTTTGTTAATTTAGTAATGCACCAAAGGAGCTCAATGAAAATGTCTGACGAATGGTATTTTTCAGGGTAATGATTCCAAGGGCGCTACTCTTTGGGGATTCTTGGATAATTTGGTGCTAATTGTCCCGAGAATTACAAAACTGAGAAATTGTCACCAATCTATTGCTGATTTCCTCTCTCTCGGAATAGGTACTTTGCCTGACATTATCGGTTAATATTTGGTGTTCATGTGTGGTAAGATTCTGTCTGTCATCTTGTCATCTATCTATCTATCTATCTATCTATCTATCTATCTATCTATCTATCTATCTATCTATCTTCATCTATCTATCTATCCATCTAACTATCTATCTATCTATCTATCTATCCATCTAACTATCTATCTATCTATCTATCTATCTATCTATCTATCTATCTATCTATCTATCCATCCACCTTTATCTATGTATCTATCCATCCATCCATCCACCTCTATCTATCTATCTATCTATCTATCTATCTATCTATCTATCCATCTAACTATATCTACCTATCTATCTATCTATCTATCTATCTATCTATCTATCCATCTAACTATATCTATCTATCTATCTATCTATCTATCTATCCATCTAACTAACTATATCTACCTATCTATCTACCTATCTATCTATCTATCTATCTATCTATCTATCTATCTATCTATCTATCTATCTGTAACCATCTATCTAACCCATTATCTATCATCATTCCTTCCTTCCTTCCTTCCTCCCTTCCTTCCTTCCCACTAGCTCTGCTACTTATTTATTCCTTGCACAACAATATATTTTAGTCCACTTTAGAGTATTTTTTTCTAAAAAGCAAGTCTGCCAAAAACAATTTGCAAATTGGAGACTCGCATTCGTCCAACCTCTCCCCACTTGGTGTGTCTTTCCCAGAACACTTTAATTTTTATTGCTATCAGCACAATAAAACCGCCCAAAAATGTATTTATTAATATTTTTTTTGAACAAAGTCTCATCAATCGACCGCCGAAGCCAGAAAACCTCACCGGATAAAAATCCCAACAATGGTTCCCATTAGAAGCGAGGGAAGGCAAAGGGTGGGTGTGTAAAGCCTTTTTTTGACTTTTTTCCAGGGGCCCCCAGGCAAATATTAACCTTTGTGGTGACAGGGAAAAACGCCTAGAAGATAAATCCTAGCGCACAAAAACCCTTGAACACAAAAGGCCTAGGAAGGGGGGGGGGGGGAAACCCATCATAGATGGAAAGAAGAAGAAAAGTCATTAAATTTTTCTTTCTCTCCTTCCCTCTTTTTTTTTAGCCGTACACCTGCTCAGCTTTGCTAAGGAAATTCTCTGTTTGACAGGAAAGCAATGCTTAATAGCTTGGGCTTCAATGCGATTAATCTCTCGGCTTTTAAGAGTTGCCTTTAAAAAGGGGTTCACAATACACCTGCCTAAGCAAGCCCCACATTTCGACCAAACACGTTAGGCTTAAAAGTAAAGGGCTAATCACAGGAACAAAGAGCTCGGTTGTCAAGGTGTACTTTGTGGTTAAGGCACATCCTTCATCTTCTTAGCTGACCTGCCTTCGGGCAGGACCCAGGTATGTCGCTGACAGGTATTAATCTCTTGGGAGAGAAGCACCAGCTTTCCCATCGCGAGCGGAGGAACAAGGGTCCAAAAATAAGATTGCTAAGATTTTTTTTAAAAGAAAAAAGCAAATTGTTTTACAGTATCCAACTAAAGGGGGGAGGGATCGGTCCCTGTAACTGTATTTGCAATGCGCTGTTATATTGAGGAGGAGGAGGAGGAAGAGGAACAGGTGGAAGGGGAGGAGGGGGAGGAAGAAGAACAGAAGGAGGAGGAGGAGAGAAGCAGGAGGAGAAGGAGAAGAGGAGGGGGAGGAGGAAGAAGAGGAAGAAGGAGGAGGAGGAAGAAGGAGGGAGGAGG
Organism: Erythrolamprus reginae; assembly: GCF_031021105.1. Lineage (NCBI taxonomy): Eukaryota > Metazoa > Chordata > Lepidosauria > Squamata > Dipsadidae > Erythrolamprus > Erythrolamprus reginae. The sequence goes on along the minus strand of NW_027248484.1, from coordinate 821,079 downwards.
AGAAAGAAGGTGAAGAGGAGGAGGAAGAGGAAGAAGGAAGGAGGAGGAAGAGAAAGAAGATGAAGAAGAGGAGGAAGGAGGAAAGGAGAAGGAGAAAGAAGAAGAAGAGGAGGAGGAGGAGAAAGAGGAAGTGGAAGAAGAGGAGGAAGAAGAGGAGAAAGAAGAAAAAGAAAAGGAGGAGGAAGAAGGAGGAGGAAGAAGAGGAGGAGAAAGAAGATGAAGAAGAGGAGGAGGAGGAAGGAGAAAAGGAGAAGAAGAAAGAAGAAGAGGAGGAGGAGGAAGAAGAGGAGGAGGAGGATGCAAAGGCAGGGGCAGAGGAGGTGGAGGAGGAAGAAGAAGAAGAAGAAGAAGAAGGTGAAGAGGAGGAGGAAGAGGAAGAAGGAAGGAGGAGGAAGAGGAAGAAGATGAAGAAGAGGAGGAAGGAGGAAAGGAGAAGGAGAAAGGAGAAGAAGAGGAGGAGGAGGAGAAAGAGGAAGAGGAAGAAGGGGAGGAGGAAGAGGAGAAAGAAGAAAAAGAAAAGGAGGAGGAAGAAGGAGGAGGAAGAAGAGGAGGAGGAAGAAGATGAAGAAGAGGAGGAGGAGGAAGGAGAAAAGGAGAAGAAGAAAGAAGAAAAGGAGGAGGAAGAAGGAGGAGGAAGAGGAGGAGGAAGAAGATGAAGAAGAGGAGGAGGAGGAAGGAGAAAAGGAGAAGAAGAAAGAAGAAAAGGAGGAGGAAGAAGGAGGAGGAAGAGGAGGAGGAAGAAGATGAAGAAGAGGAGGAGGAGGAAGGAGAAAAGGAGAAGAAGAAAGAAGAAAAGGAGGAGGAAGAAGGAGGAGGAAGAAGAGGAGGAGGAAGAAGATGAAGAAGAGGAGGAGGAGGAAGGAGAAAAGGAGAAGAAGAAAGAAGAAAAGGAGGAGGAAGAAGGAGGAGGAAGAAGAGGAGGAGGAAGAAGATGAAGAAGAGGAGGAGGAGGAAGGAGAAAAGGAGAAGAAGAAAGAAGAAAAGGAGGAGGAAGAAGGAGGAGGAAGAAGAGGAGGAGGAAGAAGATGAAGAAGAGGAGGAGGAGGAAGGAGAAAAGGAGAAGAAGAAAGAAGAAAAGGAGGAGGAAGAAGGAGGAGGAAGAAGAGGAGGAGGAAGAAGATGAAGAAGAGGAGGAGGAGGAAGGAGAAAAGGAGAAGAAGAAAGAAGAAGAGGAGGAGGAGGAAGAAGAGGAGGAGGAGGATGCAAAGGCAGGGGCAGAGGAGGTGGAGGAGGAAGAGGAAGAAGAAGAAGAAGAAGAAGAAGAAGAAGAAGAAGAAGAAGAAGAGGAAGAAGAAGAAGAAGAAGAAATAATAATGTGGAGTCAGGGCTCTCTGAGCTTGGTTGTTTTGTTCTAAACCTTTTATGACCCAACTAGATCAGGGCATCCAACCTTGGTTATTTTAAGACCTGCGGACTTCATCTCCCAGAATTCCCCACCCAGCTATGAAATATAAAGACAATTCAAAGGATGCCTCTTAGCAGAAGACCAATTTTGAAAGCTCTGAGCCATATATGGATGAAAGAAAGCCATCACTGGAAGGGGAAAAAAAAAAGCAAAAAACATATCTTGGCTGCGTTCGACCCGAGAAGCACGTAGACCTGCGAGGCAGAAGGTCGAGCCCAACAGAAGCGTCTTCTGAAGTAGCGACCTGCGTCACTGACTCGCTCCCACCCGTTTCTCAGCAAGCTGCGACTTTTGTACAACATAGTTTCAGCTCACAATGGAAAACAGTCTGTCAATAGTGGGCGGAGGGCCAACCTCGGTGGGCAATGGCACACATACCTTTGGGGACCTGAGGTGTGTCTCGGTGCAGCAATAATCCTGTGGGATAATACATGTCAAATCAGCCTGGCAATTTAAACACACAGCACACTCACTCACAAACACACACACACATACGCACAGGGAGGGAGGGAGAGATATGGTTCATCAACAGCTAATGCTACTGCAAAGAAGTTCTGCTTTTGGTTTGTCCAGAATGGACAATGGTCTGCTTAAGCAGGGAGTGGTAATAATAATAGTAATAGTAATAATAGTAAGATAAAATACAGGAAATAGTATAAGGGCAGACTAGATGGACCATGAGGTCTTTTTCTGCCGTCAGACTGCTATGTTTCAATAATAATAATAATAATAATAATAATAATAATAATAATAATAACAACAACAACAACAACAAAGCCAGAATTGAAAAATCAACAGACGATCCAAAGTGCAGACTCTGTAAAGAAACAGATGAAACAATCGATCACATACTCAGCTGCTGCAAAAAGATCGCACAGACTGACTACAAGCATAGACATGATGCTGTGGCACAGATGATCCACTGGAACGTGTGCCGTAACTACCATCTACCAGTGGCAAAGAACTGGTAGGATCATAAGCCCGAAAAAGTGGTTGAAAATGAGCAAGGAAAACTACTGTGGGACTTCCGACTTCCGACTGACCGAATCCTGAAGCATAACACACCAGACATTGTGATTGTGGAGAAAAAGAAAGTATGGATCATCGACATCGCAATCCCAGGAGACAGCAGAATTGAGGAGAAGCAGCTAGAGAAATTAGTGAAATACAAAGATCTAAAAATCGAGCTGCAACCACTCTGGCATAAGCCCGTGGAAGTGGTCCCAGTGGTCCTTGGCATGCTGGGTGCAGTGCCAAAGGATCTCAGCGGACATTTGAAAACCATCAGAATTGACAAAATCTCCATCGGTCAATTGCAAAAGGCCGCTTTACTGGGATCGGCAAACATAATTCACCACTACATCACGCAGTCCTAGGTGCTTGGGAAGCGCCCGACTGGTGATGAAATACGAAATCCAGCATAGTGATCTCGTTTGCTGCGTTGTACTGACATAATAATAATAATAATAATAATAATAATAATAATAATAATAAGAAGAAGAAGAAGAAGAAGAAGAACAACAACAACAACTAACAATAACTGTTATTGAGTTGGAAGGGACCTTGGAGGTCTTCTAGTCCAACCCCCTGCTTAGGCAGGAAACCCTGCACCATTTCAGACAGATGGTTATCCAACATCTTCTTAAAAACTTCCAGTATTGGGGAATTCACAACCTCTGGAGTCAAGCTGTTCCATTGATCAACCGTTCTGACTGTCAGGAAATTTCTCCCTGGTTCTAAGTTGCTTCTCTCCTTGTTTAGTTTCCACCCATTGCTTCTTGTCTTACCCTCGGGTGCTTTGGAGAATAGGTTGATCCTTCTTCTTTGTGGCAACCCTTGAGATATTGGAACACTGCTATCATGTCTCCCCTGGTCCTTTTTTTCATTAAACTAGCCATGCCCAGTTCCTGCAAGCGTTCTTCATATCTTTTAGCCTCCAGTTCCCTAATCAACTTTGTTGCTCTTCTCTGTACTTTTTTTTCCTAGAGTCTCAATACCCTTTTTGCATCATGACGACCAAAACTGAAGGCAGTATTCCAAGCGTGGTTTTACGAAGACCTTATAAAGTGGTACAAAGGGTTGGTTTACAAGACCTCCAACGCTATTATTCTACATTCTGTATTCTGGTTCTAACTTTTGCTGGGCTTCCTCTTGGTCCCTGTTCTTTGTATATTATTATTATGTATGTTCAGCAAAGATGATTAGGGGACTGGAGGCTAAAATATACAATGCCTACTGTATAATGGGGGATAGAATACTTATTTATTTATTTATTTATTTATTCATTTGTCCAATACACAATACTGTACATATGGAAGAGAATAGACATGAAGTAATATATATAAAGATAATATGTAAAAATAGAGGAGAGGATATATGAAAGGAAGAAAATATATATGATATATGAGATAAAGGAAAGACAATTGGACAGGGGACAAAAGGCACACTAGTGCACTTATGTACGGCCCTTACTGACCTCTTAGGAACCTGGAGAGGTCAATTGTGGATAGTCTAAGGGAGAAATGTTGGGGGTTAGGGGTTGACACTATTGAGTCCGGTAATGAGTTCCACGCTTCGACAACTCGATTGTTAAAGTCATATTTTTTACAGTCAAGTTTGGAGCGTACCCCCGTGTGTTTTGTGTTGTTATTGTTGTATGTTGTATTTTCGTGTCTGTTTATTTTATTTTTTTTAAAGAGAGAATTTATTCTTTATTTTGTCCCTTTCAAGAGAGGATAGCATTTAGGTGAAAACTTACCTGGGTTGGATCTGGTATCTGTTGTGTCTTATTTTCATTCGCCTTGTACAATACTGACCTTACAGTTCGTTGTTCCTTTGATAACCCCAAGATGGAATTTTTGGGGAACCTGCTGATGAATGATTCCAAACTTTGAAAAATAGACAAAGCCCAGGAATTTGGTTGGTCTGCATTCTTTGCAAAATTGCACGGGGGACAGGTGGGGGTCTGCCCTCTGCTTTCAACTCTTGACGAAACATTCCCAGTCAAGCATCACAAAGAAATATTTATTTATTGGATTTGTATGCCGCCCTTCTCCGTAGACTCCGTAGACTATTCTACCCGCGTTGGAACACCTACTGCAGAGAAGAAGCCAGTGGCCAGGACCAACCTACCAGGTGAAGAAGCTCAAGAGAAATATTAAGTTGAAGGGCTGAGACTTTGCAGGGAAGCTAACCCAAGTTTGGGACAAGCCATAATGCCATTGAAACCCAATATGAGCCGTTATTTATTTTACCCAATATACTCAGAGACCTGGACAGCTTACAGATATAGAAATAGAGATGAGGTCAATTTTATATCTGCAGGGATGATGTTCCACAGGGAGGGAGCCACCACAGAGAAGACCCTTTGTCTTGGTCCCTCTAGATGGACCTGGAACTATTGAACGATTACACTTTGCTCCAGCTAGTAGTATGCTAGTAGCAATGGATGAGTGATAGATGAATGTTTTTAATGTTTTTTTAAAAATATTTTGGAGTTTTAAATTTTGTGTCTTTGTTTAATTCTGTACGCCGCCCTGGGTCCATTAGGAGAAGGGTGGCCTATAAATAATAATAATAATAATAATAATAATAATAATAATAGGAAGGGGGGGAGGAGGAGGAGGAGGAGGAGGAGAAGAAGAAGAAGCTTCTCAAGGTGAAGCAAACCAAGGATCAGTACAGAAAATCTATAACTCAATGTCATATGAACAGCTGGCGGAACATTGATTGATGACCCCAAACCTGGCGGCATAAATAATAATAATAATAATAATAATTATTATTATTATTGTTGTTGTTGTTATTATTATTATTTATTAGATTTGTATGCCACGCATCTCCACATATTCGGAGCGGCTCACAACAATAATAATAACAATGTGACAATGTAACAAATCTAATATCATTTAAAACCATGCAACACAAGCATACCATACATAAAACTATATAAGCCTGGGGGAGATATCTCAATTCCCCCATGCCTGATGATACAGGTGGGTCTTAAGCAATTTACAAAAGACAAGGAGGGTGGGGTCTTTTCTGATCTCTGTGAGGAGTTGATTCCAGAGGGCCGGGGCCGCTACAGAGAAGGCTCTTCCCCTGGGTCCCGCCAGACGACATTGTTTCGTCGAAGGGACCCAGAGAAGGCCAACTTTATGGGACCTTATCGGCCTCTGGGATTTGAATACATTTTCAAATTCTTACAAAAGGCAAGGAGGGTGGGGGCAGTACGAATCTCCGGGGGAAGCTGATTCCAGAGGGCCGGGCCCCCCAAAGAAAAGGCCCTTCCCCTAGTGCCCGCCAAATGACATTGTTTAGTCAAGGCTGACTCTGTGGGACCAAACCGGCTGCTGGGATCCATGCGGCAGAAGTCCACCCATTCTGGAAAATGTCCTTTGGCTCCTGAGTTTGATCCAAAAACCCAGGTGGGTCTGAAAAGTTATAATTTTGATGATTGCTTCACCTGCCTGATAGACACAGCTGGTAACTGAAAACTGTTCTTCCCCTCCAATCACAAACTGCTTCGACCACATTCTGCAGAAGTGTTTAAAGAGGGTGGGGTTTAACAGTCTTTATCTTCACATTTCTGCAGCCCGGCTTATAAAGCTTAGCGCTGGACAAGGGTTCGGCAAAGGCGCCAGCCGATGCCTGCGGTCCCCTGCGCCACCCCTGGGCCAGGCTTTCGTTTCTCGTTGGCAAATGGCTCTGCTGGATTTCCTTTCTTCGCTCCCTGCCTCTGTCGTTCTGCTTTTTTGCCTGTTGCTTTTTGCATCCTCTTATTTGCCGGCTGTCTTTCAAAAATCGTCTTTAAAGCTGCCGCCCGGCCCTTGGCCGCTCCCCATCATTGGACACCTTCACTTGCTCGATTTTAAAAGGCAGGATAAGTCCTTGCTGAAGGTAGGAGAAGGGAGAGAGAGAGAGAGAGAAAGGAAGAGAGAGAGAAAGGAAAGAGAGAGAGAAAGAAAGAGAGAGAGAGAAAGAGGAGAGAAAGGAAGAAAGAAAGAGAGAGAGAGAGAAAGAGAGAGAACGAGGGGAAAGGAAGAGAGAGAAAGAGAGAGAGAGATGAGAGAAAGGAAGAGAGAGAGAGAGAGAAAGAGGAGAGAAAGGAAGAGAGAGAGAGAAAGAGAAAGGAAGAGAGAGAAAGAGAGAGCAAGAGAAAGAGGAGAGAAAAGGAGAAAGAAAGACAGGTGAGAAAGAGAGAGAACAGATAGAAGAGAGAGAGAAAGGGGAGGAGGAGAGAGAAAAGAGAGAGAGAAAGGGGAGGAGGAGAGAGAAAAGAGAGAGAGAAAGAGGAGAGAAAAGGAGAGAGAAAAGGGGAGAGAACAAAGAGAACAGAGAGAGAAAAAGGAGAGAAAGGGAGAGAGAGAAAGGAAGAGGGAGAAAGAGAAGAGAGAGAGAGAAAAGGAGAGAAATGGAGAAAAGAGAGAAAAAGAGGGGGGGAGAGAGAGAGAGAAAGGAGAGAGAGAGAGAGAGAAGGAGGGCTGATAGATTCTCGGGGCAAATTCCAGAGTTTTCCCTCCTTAGGATGCTAAAATCCATTTTTCCCCACTTCCAGGATGCCTAGTTTTAAACCAGCGGATTCCACAGTGCTCTGCCGGAATGCAGAATGTTGAATTCTGCCTGGGTTTGTTCAGTGTTTGCTTTGTCAAGTTTTGCTTGGGGCGAAACAAAACGGGTGCTTCGTCCGTCCATCCATCCATCCATGTGTTTGTGTGTTTCATTTAACTCTTGACTTTGAAATCCCTTAGACATGAATGCCTGGCTTGAGTCTTCTTCTCTTGCTCCCCAATATTTACGGGGGGTTTTGTCTTCAACAAGTGCTTGGTAGACAGTGTATTTGTCTGGGTTAATATACTTTGCACACAGTTCTACTGACTTCAATAGCAGGCTAGGATGGGAGTTGTAGTCTATGACCTTTATAGAGTGCCAAGGCAAGAATGGAGTTATTGTTTATGTATTTTTTTTAAGGCTGCAACTCCTAAAAGAGCGAGAGAGAAATCTTTTTTCAAGCTCCGCTTGGTCTATCAATGCTAGGTGTGGCAGTTATTGGCTGGCAATGCCATTGTGGGATGCATTCATACATACTTATTAACCCGAGAAAACCTGTTTGCTCTTAAGAGGAAGGGGTAGATCTCATGCCTGGGAGTTGGAATTTTTAAAAAAAATCAGAATTGTTCTAAAGTTCAGCAGCCCAAAGCAGGTAGGTCACTGTAAAAGGAGTAAACTATAAACCTTCCAGTATTGACTTCTGAAAGGTATTGCAAAGGGTGTGACTTTTGCAAGTATGTGGGCCTGTTAAAGTAAACTCTAATTGTTGATAGACCCCAAGATAGATCTTGCTATCGCAGTGAAACTGCTATTTCCTAATTTTTGAGAGTTGTATATATGGCTACATCTTTAACAATGGCCCTTTGAGACATGGGCATGGTAATCAATAAACCTCTTATTAGGGTTGGTCTCACAGTCAGACAGATGTTTAGATGGGATTCTTGGTATTTTTCTTTCCAAGGAACTGGGATAGACAGAGGTGCATGTTTGATGGTGTTACAGATATTGTCGGAGGATGTAAGCTGTTCCAAGCAAAACTGCCTTTTGCAATTGACCGACGGGGATTTTGTCAATGCAGATGGTGTTCAAGGAATGCTCAGTTATTAGCATCGGGTAGTGATTGAGGGGTAGTGATTTCTGACAGTCTCAAAATGGGTGAAGCAGTAGGGAAAGCAAGTAGAATGCTTGGCTGCATAGCTAGAGGTATAACAAGCAGGAAGAGCGAGATTGTGATCCCGCTGTATAGAGCGCTGGTGAGACCCCATTTGGAATAATACTGTGTCCAGTTCTGGAGACCTCAGCTACAAAAAGATATTGACAAAATTGAACGGGTCCAAAAATGGGCTACAAAAATGGTGGAAGGTCTTAAGCATAAAACTTATCAAGACTTAATGAATTCAATCTGTATAGTCTGGAGGACAGAAGGAAAAGGGGGGACAGGATCGAAACATTTAAATATGGTTAAATAGGATTCAGGAGGGAAGTGTTTTTAATAGGAAAGTGAACACAAGAACAAGGGGGCACAATCTGAAGTTAGTTGGGGGAAAGATCAGAAGCAACGTGAGAAAATATTATTTTATTGAAAGAGTAGTAGATGTTTGAAACAAACTTCCAGCAGACGTGGTTGGCAAATCTACAGTGACTGAATTTAAACATGCATGGGATAAACATAGATCCATCCTAAGATAAAATAGTATAAGGGCAGACTAGATGGACCAGGAGGTCTTTTTCTGCTATCAATATTCTACATTTCTATGTTTCTATCATGACTTGTCACCGATCAACCAGATGTTTAGACTGGATTTGACATCTTTGTCCATCTGTTCAGTCCTTGCCATGGCCCTGGGAGAGGCAGATGTTTGGATGTTTGATGGTGTTATAGGTCCCATCGCAGGATATTAAGCTGTTCCAAGCAAAGCTGCCTTTTGTAATTGACTGATGGGGATTTGGTCAATGCCGATGGTCTTCAAGGGATTCTCCAGTTGTTTTGGGATTGCACCCAAGGTACCAATGGCTGTTGGGAACTTCCTTTGCTTTCTTTTGACACAGACGTTCCATTTCTATTGGCTCTCTTTCAGCTTGCGGAAAAATACGGACCCGTCTTCACTCTCTATTTCGGGTTCAAGAAAGTGGTGGTGTTGACAGGCTACGAAGCAGTGAAGGATGCTCTTGTGAACTACACCGAGGAATTTGTGGACAGGCCCTCCATACCTATATTTGAGCAAATTCAGCATGGAAATGGTAAATACTCACTGCCTCTCCTTTAAAGCCCTGCATGGCATTGGACCAGATTACCTCCGGAACCGCCTGCTACCGCACGAATCTCAGCGACCGATAAGGTCCCACAGAGTTGGCCTTCTCCGGGTCCCGTCGACTAAACAATATTGTTTGGCGGGCCCCAGGGGAAGGGCCTTCTCTGTGGCGGCCCCGGCCCTCTGGAACCAACTCGCCCCGGAGATTAGAACTGCCCCCACCCTCCCTGTCTTTTGTAAACTACTCAAGACTCACTTATACCGCCAGGCATGGGGGAATTGAGATATTCCTTCTCCGTAGGCCATTACAATTTATGCATGGTATGTTTGTGTGTATGTTTGGTTTTATAATAAGGGTTTTTAGTTGTTTTAGTATTGGATTGTCACATGCTGTTTTTATCATTGTTGTTAGCCGCCCCGAGTCTACAGAGAGGGGCGGCATATAAATCCAATAAATAATAATAATAATAATAATAATAATAATAATAATAATAATAATAATAATGGAAAACTAAAACACATTGTAACTGGTTACACCAACCTTATTCCCTGGTGGAAGTCAGCATGGCATTGCTAATCATTTATGCTAAAAGCCCCTTTGAAGAACCTCAATAGATACAAAAACTAAACACTTCTGGGCAGGGTGATTTGAGGGAAAACAGATAATAGCTAAACCAGGGTCCCAAAACTTGGCAACTTTAGGACTTGTGAACTTCAACTTCCAGAATTCTGGGAGTTGAAGTCCACGAGTATTAAAGTTGCCAAGTTTGAAGACCTTTGAAGTAGACGGAATCTGTCCAGAAAGGTTGACAGTTTCAATAATAAAACTTAGAGTTCTCAAGTTTGGAGACCTGAGAATTTGAGAACCTGCTCTAGATTTTACTAAATGCAATTCCCGCCATTGTCCAACTGCAGTTGAGCTGGGTTTGAACTCCTGGGAGTTACCGTTTTGATCAACAAGTGGAGAATCCCCAATTTCCTAGTTACTCTTTCCCACTTGAATGGCTTGTATCCAAGCTGTATCTTGGTTGACTTCTCATCTGAAATTTCTCCCTCCTCTTTGTGGGATCCTTGGTGCTCTCAGAGCTGGGTTATTTTCTTGCAAATGTTTGCGGAGTTTGCATACCTACATTTCTTAAACTTCACAGGAATAGAAGGTAGAATATAGGAGAAGAGCAGGCAGCACTGAAGGTGGAGTTAAGAACGTTTAGTGTCCTTAAGTTGCCACAAGTGATCAAAATCAAACTACTCTTGAATTCCATTGACCCTTATCTGGGGCCAATTTGAACTTTAGCTGACCAGATTTTTATGTATAGGATTTATTTATCTGGAATAAGTCTTCCATGCTATGACTTAAGGCATTGTTTTTCAATCAGTGTGCCGCGAGACATGGTCAGGTGTGCCGCGAAGAAGGAAGCTTAGGTTCCCGTCTCACAACTTTTTGCTGAGAGCAAGAGAGAGAGAGAAAGAGAGAAAGAAAGCAAAAGAAAGAGAAAGAGCTAGAAAGAAAGCAAGAGAGAGAGAAAGAGAGAGAGAGAGAAAGAAACCAAGAGTGAGAGAGAAAGAAAGCAAGAGAGAGAGAGAAAGAAAGCAAGAGAGAGAGAAAGAAACCAAGAGAGAGAAAGAAACCGAGAGAGAGAGGGAGAAAGAAAGAAAGAAAGAGAGACAGAGAGAGAAAAGGATATGAAGTGAGAGAGAAAAAATGAGCAAAAAGGGGAGGAAAAAAGAGAAATGAGAAAATGATTGAGGCAGAGAATGACAAGAAAGAAAGAGAAACAAAAGAGAGAGATAAGTGACTCTTGATTTAAAGCATATGTTAAAAAGCACCCAAAGAATAAGAGAGAAAAAAACCCCAGCCCATACCAGTTTTTGGAAATGGTTGAAGACTGTGTACACACACACACACACACACACACACACACAAGGGTGGGAGGAGACAGGGATGGAATAAGTCAGGAGAGTGTTTTAGAGTGTCATTTTGGTTGGTGGTCTGCCCCAGGATTTTGTAAATGTAAAAAATGTGCCGCGGCTCAAAAAAGGTTGAAAATCACTGACTTAATGGATGGCCCTTTGCCCTTAATAGTAATTTGGGAATACAGTATTAACAACTCTTCTTCAATTGTATCATCTATCTTCCCCAACAGGGGTTTTCTTCTCCACTGGAGAGTTATGGAGGTCCACCCGAAGATTTACGGTATCCACCATGCGCAACCTTGGAGTGGGGAAAAAACACATTGAGGAATGCATCCAGGAAGAGCTCGCTTTTCTGATAGAGCATATTAACTCTTTCCAAGGTGAGTTTCAGACCTCACAAAAGTAAAGTACCCTTAGATTATCTACGGTTGACCTATCCATATTCCTAAGAGGTCAGTAAGGGGCGAATACAAGTGCACTAGAGTGCCTTCCGTCCCCTGTCCTATTGCTCTCCTATATCTCCTATATCTTTCTTCTATTCCTATATCTCTTCTTCTATTCTTTCATTGCTCTCCTATGTCTCCTATTCCTTTCTTCTATTCCTATATCTCTTCTTCTATTCTTTCATTGATATGTTCTATTACTATACCTTCTTTTCTATTCTTTCTTAGATACAGTGATACCTCGTCTTACAAACGCCTCATCATACAAACTTTTCGAGATACAAACCCGGGGTTTAAGATTTTTTTTGCCTCTTCTTACAAACTATTTTCACCTTACAAACCTACCGCTGCCTCTGGGATGCCCCGCCTCCAGACTTCCGTTGCCAGCGAAGCACCCGTTTTTGTGCTGCTGGGATTTCCCTGAGGCTCCCCTCTATGGGAAACCCCACCTCCGAACTTCCGTGTTTTTGTGATGCTGCAGGGGAATCCCAGCAGTGCAAAACAGGTGCTTCGCTGGCAATGGAAGTCCCGAGGTGGGGTTTCCCATGGAGGGGAGCCTCAGGGGAATCCCAGCAGCTCAAAACTAGGCGCCTCGGCTGGCAAAAGGGGTGAATTTTGGGCTTGCACACATTAATCACTTTTCCATTGATTCCTACGGAAAACATTGTTTCGTCTTACAAACTTTTCACCTTAAGAACCTCGTCCCGGAACCAATTAGGTTTGTAAGACAAGGTGTCACTGTATATTGTACTATGAGTATCTCCTCTATAACCTTCATCATGTATTTTACAATGTGTATATAGATATATACCCACTAAAACCCTCATTGTGTATTGTACAAAATCAATCAATCAATCAATCCTTGTTCCAGGAACAAAGCCCCACAGTCTTCTTTAACAAGAGTTATTGATGAGCAAAAGGATAGTTACCAGTATGTCTGCAACTGAGTTATTTCTTAGTAACAACTCATTTTGTCTTCTTGGATATTGTTTCTCAAACGTGGCAACTTTAAAAGGTGTGGACTTCAACTCCCAGAATTCTCCAGCCATCCAGCATGAGGAATTCTGGGAGTTGAAGTCCATATGTCTTAAGACTGCCAAGGTTGGGAAATACCGTACCATTACAAAGGCGCAAGCAACCAATATATATAAATTGCTAGTGCAGTCAGAAGGGGACACGATTGAAGGATTGACTAAATGGTGGCAAAATGAGATACAAGTAGAGGTACAAGAGATGGAAAATATAGTAGAAAATATAAGGAAAATTAAAAATGCAAGAATCAGGGAAATGAGAAGGAAAATATTACATAAGTGGTATTTTACTCCCGTTCAACTCGCACACTTTCAGCAGAAGGTCAGGGGGAATTGTTGGCATGGGTGTCAAGACAAAGGAGTGTTTATTCATATGTTTTGGGAATGCCCAATAGTGCAGGAATTTTGGCAAAAAGTGAAAGAGGATATCAATAGAATGCTAAACATACAATGGACAATCACTAAGGAAATGGCAGTACTAGTAAAAAGCAATGCGATGGGAGAATTTAGAGAAATAAAAAAAGTAGCAATAGAAAGCGCTCAGGCAGTAATAGTTTTGGGCTGGAAGGATGCGACAAAATGGACAATGCAAAATTGGTATAGGTACATGGTGGACCATATTTAATTTGAAATTATGGATAAAAGGATAAATTCGGATAATGAAACGGAGTTGGGACAACTGATGGGACGGTGGGACAAGGTAAGACGATATATGACGAGCAGAATCCGAGACCAAGCTACAAGAAATAAATTGGAATCACTCTATAATATGTAAATAGATATATTGCTCTTGGGTTAAGTGGACTATACAAGAAACACCCCCAATTTGGTGGTGGGGAATGTGTGTGTGTCGGGGTGGTGGGCACAATTCACTATGTACTGTTTTATGTTGTGTGATATAAAAACTGTGAAAAATCAATTTAAAAAATTATTTTTTAAAAAAGTACCATTCTAAGTTGTTAGAGCAAAGCCTTCGTCACTATCTCATGGTGCTTTTATGTCAAATAGGTGGGGCACCTTCAGTGGTGATGGATGGGCTTACAGGTGTCTCTTTACAAAACAGGCTCTAAGCCCTGAACAATCTTGTCTTTAAAAAACCTCCATTGTTGGAGCACCCACAACTTTCCGCTGATACCGGTTCTCCTTATATTCCCTCTGAAGGTGAACCTTTCACTCTGCGAACGTTCAACGCGGCTGCCACCAACATCACTTTTGTTCTGCTGTTCGGGGAACGGTTTGAGTACAACAACCCGACTTTCGTCACTCTTCTAAGACTCATCGATGAAGTGATGTGTCTTCTTGGGTCTCCTGCTTTACACGTAAGCTGGTGTTGCGCCTGCGGTCAGTGGTGGGTTTCACCTTTTTTAAACTACAGGTTCTGTGGGCGTGGCGTGCCTTGGTGGGCGTGCCGGGGAAGGATACTGCAAAAGTCTTCTGCCTTGTGTATCCCAGTGACCAGTTAGGTCCCACAGAGTCGGCCTTCTCCAGATCCTATCAGCCAGACAGCCAAACTTCAGAAGAGAAGGATTTAGGGGTAGTGATTTCTCACCGTCTCAAAATGGGTGAACAGTGCAGTCAGGCGTTAGGGAAGGCGAGTAGAATGCTTGGCTGCATAGCTAGAGGTATAACAAGCAGGAAGAGGGAGATTGTGATCCCGCTGTATAGAGCGCTGGTGAGACCCCATATTGTGTCCAGATTTGGAGACCTCACCTACAAAAAGATATGGATAAAATTAAAGGGGTCCAAAGACAGGCTGCAAAAATGGTGGAAGGTCTTAAGCATAAAACGTGTCAGGAAAGACTTGATGAACTCAATCTGTATAGTCTGGAGGACTGAAGGGAAAGGGGGGACACGATCGAAACATTTAAATATGTGAAAGGGTTAAATAAGGTTCAGGAGGGAAGTGTTTTTAATAGGAAAGTGAACACAAGAACAAGGGGGCACAATCTGAGGTTGGTTGGGGGAAAGATCAGAAGCTACATGAGAAAATATTATTTGACTGAATAGTAAATGCTTGGAACAAACTTCCAGCCGACGTGGTTGGTAAATCTACAGGAACTGAATGTAAACATGCCTGAGATAAACATATATAGCATAAGGGCAGACTAGATGGACCAGGAGGTCTTTTTCTGCCATCAATCTTCTATGATTCTATGTCAACTGCTGAGGCCTAGGGGAAGAGCCTTCTCTGTGGCGGCCCCGGCCCTCTGGAGCAAACTTCCTCCAGAGATATTTACCACCCCCTCCCTCCTGGTCTTTCGTAAAGCCTTAAAAACCTACCTCTGTTGGCGGGCATGTGTGCCATGAGTGATGACACTGTCTCCGGACGATACTAGATATGATTGGACTGGATGAATGTGTATGAGTTTACATGGGGTCTTTTAAAACTTTTTAGCAAATTTCCATATTTTTTTTACAGTTATTTAGATTTCTTACCTATTGTTGTATTCTATGTTGTGCGCCGCCCTGATTCGCCTGGAAAATGGTGGCATAGAAATCTAATCAAATAAATAAAAACAATAAATTAAATAAAAATTTATCATCTGCAAGCTCTGGATCTTAATGGTCTCTTTTGGAAGCAGAGGTGTATTGTCCTTCGTCTTTCTTATATTTCTCTCCTCTGTTTTTCCTGCCTTTCGGTCTGACCAGCTGTTCAACTTCTATCCATTCCTGGGATTTCTCTTCAAAGTGCACAAGACTTTGCTGCGGAAGATCGAAGAGGTCCGCGTGGTTATCAGAGATTACGTCAAGAGTAGCCGACAAGATCTCAACAGCAACAGCTTCAGGAGCTACACAGAGGCTTTAGTCTTAAAGCAGGAACAGGTGGGACCGACTCGAGCGACAGGGCTCACAAACAGGGTGGTGGGTCTACATAGGGGTCACATTATGTGCATCGCCCAGAATTGATCTCATATGTCCAGGGAAGGGCGGCAAACATTCTTTTATTTTTAAAAGTAAACTTTATTGATTTTCTTAAAATTGACAAACACACATTTAGCATAAAATTGGGGTTGCAAATACGCCGCTTGTTCAGGAAGTCAAATTGCAATACAGAAAAGAGAATACATTATTAATAGGTTAAGTCAACCTATTACTTTAAGTGAAAAGAAGAAATTTTATGTTACCTTATTATAAAAAAACCCATAAACTTCCTATCTAAGCAAAGTACAAACACAAAAATTAAATCCTAACCATACTACTATTGTGCATTTTTAATTCTTCTTTTTGTCTATCCATGTATACACTTTATTCCAAATCACATAAAGTTCAGATTCTTCTTGGTTATTTAACCGTCTTGTCATCATATCCATTTCAGCGCAGTCTAATATTTTCTTAATAACCTCCTCCTCTTTGGGGATATCTTCCCCCTTCCAATTTTGCGCATGTACTATCCTGGCCACTGTCGTTATGTGAATAACTAGATGTAAAATATCTTTCTTATATTTTGGTTTGGTTATACCTAATAAGTAAAATTCCTGAGTTTTTTCTATCTCTTGCTTTATTATTTCTTTTATTATTCTTTCTATCATTTTCCAATATGTCTTAACTTTGCTACAGCTCCACCATTGATGATAATATGAACCTACGGTATTTCAAACATTCTTACTACCACACTGTGGGCATGGCTTATTTTGTGGGTGTGGCTTGATGACCACGTGGGAGTGGCTTGACGACCATGTGACTTGGGGTGGCTTAAAGGTCATGTCATTGGCTTAAAGGTGGCCAACTTGACGTCACTCACGTCAAGGGTTAGGGTTAGGGTGCCTGGCCCCTCCTCGCCTTAAGGAGATACAATTTCCCTCTCTATTTACTATGACTGAACATCCAAAATATACTCTTTAATTCTATGTATAAAGGCCCTATGTGTACATACGTATCACACACAGGCATACAAAAAGATACATTATCTACTACTGTATAAACTGTATGTATATGTACACACACAGAGAGCTCTTCTAAAATTATACAGTGGTACCTCGAGATACGAGTTTAATTCGTTCCTGACCTGGGCTCTTAAGTCGAGCAGCTCTTATCTCGAACGACTTTTCCCCATAGGAATTAATGTAAATAATTTTAATTGGTTCCAGCCCTCAAAAAACTCACAAAGTTAGTCTAAATTATGCAGAAAGACAAGTTTTTAATGAAGAAATGTACATGTACATATAAATGAATAATGAAGTTTCTTTCACTTAACTTGTAAACTTTCTTAAACTTTTAAATTTACATATGTTCAACTTCTCTGCCACCCAATCCTGTAGGACAGAGGTCCCCAACCCTTTTTGCACCAGGGACCGGCTTTAAGCGATCAAGAGAGGAATGGGATAAATGAATGGACGGAGGGTGGGAAGGAAGGAAGGAAAGAGGGAAGGGACAGGAACAGAGGAAGGAAGCAAGGAAACTTATGAAAGGGGAGAGTAAGAGAAGAATGAGTGAAGGGAGGGAGGGAGGGAAGAAGGTGGGAAGGAGAAAGAAAAGAAGAAATAGAGGAAGGGAAGGTAAAAGAGAGAAAGAAAAAGAGCTAACTTCCGCGTTCAGCTTCAGGAGACAGCTGCGAAGCGGCGCGCGTGTTTTAAAAGGTTGCAGCCGGCCTGGGGGGGCTCGGAGGGTGCTGGCAAGCCCCCCAGGCTGGCTGCAAGCCCCCCGAGCCCCCCAGGCCGGCTGCAACCTTTTAAAACACGCGCGCCGCTTCGCAGCTGTCTCCTGAAGCCGAACGCGGAAGTTAGCGTTCGGCTTCAGGAGACAGCTCCTTGGCGCTTGTATCTCGAATTTGGGCTTGTAAGTAGAACAAAAATATCTCTCCCCTCCCAGCTCTTATCTCGAGTTGCTCTTAAGTAGAGCAGCTCTTATGTCGGGGTTCCACTATACACATTTAATAGATAAGCAATAGACACTAGGTATAGCTATAGGAATATGTTGAAGGATTTTTCCTTAAAACAAATTAAAACTGAAATAGAGAGGATACACAAAGAATAAGATTGTGATTTAATGTTTTTCCTTGGAAACACCATTATAGCAAAAATCCCCTTTCTCCATAACCTGGTTCTTCCAGGGATATACTGTTAGCTTTACAGATATTTTTTATTATTATCATCATCATCATCATCATCATCATCATTATTATTATTAATAATAATAATTAGATTAGTATTTACTGCAAGCCCAGAAGAGAAAAAAATAAAAAAATTGCATAACGGACCAAAATTTTTCTACCAGTTCTGCATACCTGACCAAAACCCATAGGAGCCCATCACTGATTCATCTCTCCTCTTCCCTCTCACCCCCTTTCATAGGACATGAACAAAAACCAGAATCTTTTCCATGAAGATAATTTAATTGCGTCCATTCTGGATCTTGTCATGGCTGGGACAGAAACCACGGCCACAACTCTGCAATGGGCTGTCCTACTGGCCATGAGGTATCCGGAGATCCAAAGTGAGTTGTGGCTTTCTGTTGTGGGGTTGTCTAGCTGCAAATTTAGTGGAAGAGAATGGATTGTGAAATGAAAATGGACCGATTGGCTTTCTTTCTTTCTTCTTTCTTTCTTTCTTTCTTTCTTTCTTTCTTTCTTTCTCTTTCTTTCTTTTTCTTTCTTTCTTCCTTCCTTCCTTCCTCCCTCTTTCTTTCCTTCCTTCCTTTCTTCCTTCCTTCTTTCCTTCCTTCCTTCCTTCTTTCCTTCCTTCTTTCCTTCCTTCCTTCCTTCTTTCTTTCTTTCTTTCCTTCCTCCTCCTTCCTTCCTTCCTTCCTTCTTTCTTTCTTTCTTTCTTTCTTTGACCTGTATGCCACCCCTCTCCGTGGACTCAGGACGGCTCACAACATACAGCAAAAAACACAACAGTACATTCTATCCAATTAATATACTAAAAGGTTCTTAAAATTCTAACTTTAAAAGCATTCATTTCCATTCATTCAATAACCACGCAACATTCGTTGGACAGGGGAAGGTCTAATGTCCCCAGGCCTGGCGGCAAAGATGTGTTTTTAAACTATTTCGGAAGGTGAGGAGGGTGGGGGCAGTGCGAATCTCCAGGGGGAGCTGATTCCAGAGAGCTGGGGCCGCCACAGAGAAGGCTCTTCCCCTAGGTCCTGCCAGCCGACGGTGTTTGTCTTTCTCTCTTTTCACCGGGTCGGCTTCAGAGAAGGTCCAGGAGGAGCTCGGGCGAGTGGTGAAGCCGGGCCGCTGGGCCACCTACGAAGACCGACTCCAGATGCCGTTCACCAATGCCGTCATCCACGAAGTGCAACGCTTCATCACCCTCCTGCCCCACGTCCCACGAAGCACCTCCGTGGACACCCACTTCCGGGGCTACTTCCTGCCCAAGGTAACTCCCGCACGGGGAGACCTCGAAACGCCTGGGTTAGCGAGAGGTGGGTGAGGCTAGTTTTGGCCCTGTTTTACGGCCTTTTCTTGCCCCGGTCATTAAGCAGAATAATTAATAATCATAATCATAATTTATTGGATTTGTATGCCGCCCCTCTCCACAGATTTGGGGCAGACCTCCTGGTCCATCTAGTCTGCCCTTATACTATTTCCTGTATTTTATCTTAGGATGGATCTATGTTTATCCCAGGCATGTTTCAATTCAGTGACTGTGGATTTATCTACCACGTCTGCTGGAAGTTTGTTCCAAGGATCTACTACTCTTTCAGTGAAATAATATTTTCTCATGTTGCTTCTGACCTTTCCCCCAACTAACTTCAGATTGTGTCCCCTTGTTCTTGTGTTCACTTTCCTATTAAAAAAACTTCCCTCCTGGACCTTATTTAGCCCTTTGACATATTTAAATGTTTCGATCATGTCCCCCCTTTTCCTTCTGTCCTCCAGACTATACAGATGGAGTTCATTAAGTCTTTCCTGATACGTTTTATGCTTAAGACCTTCCACCATTCTTGTAGCCCGTCTTTGGACCCGTTCAATTTTATCCATTGACCCATTTGAGGCTTTGGTTCCAATCTCCCCTTGTCCTCCAGGGAACGATGGTCATCCCATCATTGACCTCCGTCCTGCTTGACCAGAATCAATGGGAAACCCCCCACAAATTCAACCCCAACCACTTCCTCGATGCCAGTGGGAATTTTGTCAAGAAAGAGGCCTTCGTGCCTTATTCATTAGGTAAGTGAGGTCTTCTTGGGGGCGTTGAGCCTTGGGAGGGTCTTGGGGTCCAACGTGGCAATAACAGTGCTGAAGAGACCCTCCTTCAATCCGGAGCTTTTCTTGCAAGGGTTGTGTGGTCTTTGCACAAAAGTTGTGTCTTTGGGAAACCCTTTTCAGAACACTTTTTTCCAGGCTGGAAGAAGTTCTGACCCCTCCCTCTTCCTCCTCCTTCTTCCTCTTCCTTTCCTCCTCTTCCTTCTTTCTCTTCCCATCCCCTTCCACCTTCTTCTTTTCTTTCTCTTCCTTCTTCTTCTTCTCCTCTTCTTCTTCTCCTCCTCCTTCTTCCTCTTCCTTTCCTCCTCTTCCTCCTTCTTCCTCTTTCTCTCCTCCTTCTTCCTCTTCCTTTCTTCCTCTTCCTTCTTCTTCCTCTCCTCTCCTTTCTCTTTCCTGCCTCCCCCACCTCCTTCTTCTTCCTTTCTTCCTCTTCCTTTTTCTTCCTCTTCCCCTCTTCCCCTTTCCTTTTCCTTTCTTCCTCTTCCTTCTTCTTCCTCTCCTCTTCTTCCTCTTTCCTGCCTCCTCTCCTCTTTCTTCTTCCTTTCCTCTTCTTCCTTCTTCCCCTTCCCCTCCTCCATCTCCTTCTTCCTCTTCTTTCTTCCCCTTCCTTCTTCTTTTCTTCATCTTCCCCTCTTCTCCAACCTTCTTCCTCTTCCTCTCCTCTTCCTTTTCCCACTTTCTTTCTTCCTCTTCCTTCTTCTTCCTATCCTCTTCTTCCTCTTCATCCTCTCCTCCTCCTGTTTTTTCCTCTTCTTTTCTTCCTCTTCCTTCTCCTTCCTCTTCCTCTTCATCCTCTTCCCTTCCTTTCTGCGCCAGCTCAGGAAACTCAAACTGCCCAAGGAGCTGTTGATACAGTTCTACAGAGGAATCATTGAGTCTGTCATCTGCACCTCTATAACTGTCTGGTTTGGTGCTGCAACCCAACAGGACCGACACAGACTTCAGAGGATAATCAGAATTGCAGAAAAAACAATTGCTGCCAACCTGCCTTCCATTGAGGACCTGTATACTGCACGAGTCAAAAAGAGGGCGGGGAAAATATTTACTGACCCCTCACATCCTGGACACAAATTGTTTCAACTCCCACCCTCAAAACGTCGCTACAGAGCACTGCACACCAAGACAACTAGACACAAGAACAGTTTTTTCCCGAACGCCCTCACTCTACTAAACAAATAATTCCCTCAACACTGTCAGACTTTCTACTAAATCTGCACTTCTATTCTACTAGTTTTTTTCATCATTCCTTTCACCCATTTCCTCCCATTTTGACTCTATGACTGTAACTTGTTGCTTATATCCTAAGATTTTTATTAATATTGCTTCTTCATTGCTTATTTGACCCTTATGACAATCATTAAGTGTTGTACCACATGATTCTTGACAAATGTATATTTTATTTTATGTATTCTGAGAGCATATGCACCAGGACAAATTCCTTGTGTGTCCAATCACACTTGGCCAATAAAAATTCTATTCTATTCTATTCTATTCTATTCCTTCTCCTCCCTCTTCATCCTCTTCCTCTCCTCCTCTATCTCCTCCTCTCTCTCTTTTTTTCAACAGGTCGCAGGAACTGCATCGGCGAAAGTCTGGCCAAAACGGAGCTTTTCCTCTTCTTCACGGGCCTTCTGCAGAAATTCACCTTCCGGCCTCCACCTGGGCTTACAGAAACAGACTTGGACCTCAATGTCCCTGAGACGACGTTCACACTAAGACCACAACCGCAGCTGACGTGGGCCGTTCTTCGGGAGTGAAGAAAACGTTGCACGAAAGACAAAAGAAGGACATTCTCTATGTGTATAGGTTTGTGTGTATATTTGTGTGCCTGCATAATCTGTATCTATACACAGGGCTGGGCTGCTGCCCAGATGGTTTGGGGGAATGCAGTGGGGGAGCGAAAATGGAGGAAGGATGAAGGAAGGAAGTGGAAGGAAGGATGAAGGAAATAAGGAAAAGAGGGAGGGACAGAGGAAAGAAGAAAGGAGAAGGAAGGAAGGAAGGAAGGAAGGAGAAGGGAAGAAGGAAAGGTAAAGAAGAAGGAAGGAGGGAAAAGAAGGGGGAGAGGAAAGGACATTACAGCAACTAAGAAACTGGCTTTCATAAAAACTTAACCAGGCAACACTTTCTACACCAGCATATGAACCACAACATCTTTGTAGGTGAGAAGTGAAGTCACCCCAGAGCACCCAATTTGCACCGAAAGATGTTGAAAGAAAATGCAAGACATCTTATTCGGGCAGCCTCGGAGTTCTTCCCGAAAGCGTTTAAAAACCCCAAAGCCGGCGATTCTGCTACAAACCAAAGTGTCTAGGAAAAATATAAGGAGAAAAAAATCTGGAATTAATCCTTTGTGATCTGGGTTTCTGCCTCCCCTTCCTTTCCGAAAGGCTATAATATTCTCTAGAACAGAGGTCTTCATCGCTTGCTGGAGAATTCTGGGAGTTGGAATCCACAAGTCTTAAAGTTGCCAACTTTGGGGACCCCCTGCTCCAGAAAAATAAAATGAATAATGCTTGAAACCTAATGTTTTGCCAGAAACCTAATGTTTTGCCAGAAACCTAATGTTTTGGCAGTCGGCAGGAAGGAGGGTTAAGACTGTGATGTGGAATGGAGCATTTTGGGACGTTCACTTAGGCTGTGGAAGTAGCAAGGGACACCTTAGATTGCCACCTTTGAGTAAGGAATTATTTTGTGAGTGGCCGTTTTAATCATGAAGGCACCTTTGTGCTCAAAATGGGCTTTCAAAGTGAGATGTTTGTTGTCATTTCACTGTTCTGTAACTGCTCACTTCTAGGATGGGGGTGAATTCGATGACCTGCTTGTTTTGAGCCCATTGAGATGGGTATTGTTTGGAGTTTCTTGGAAAATAATAATAATTTAATCATAATAATTTATTAGATTTGTATGCCGCCCCTCTCCGAAGACTCGGGGCGGCTCACAACGATAAAAACAATATTATAATGGCACAAATCTCATATTAAAAAACTAAAAACCCTATCATAATTAAAAACCAAACAGCACATACATACCAAACATAAATTATAATAAGCCTGGGGGAAAGGTGTCTCAGATCCCCCATGCCTTAGCGTATAGGTGGGTCTTAAGTAGTTTACGGAAGACAAGGAGGGTGGGAGCAGTTCTAATCTCCGGGGGGAGTTGATTCCAGAGGGCCGGAGCCACCACAGAGAAGGCTCTTCCCCTGGGGCCCGCCAGACGACATTGTTTAGTCGACGGGACCTGGAGAAGGCCAACTCTGTGGGACCTTATCAGCCGCTGGGATTCGTGCAGTAGCAGGCGTTTCCAAATCCAATCACATGATTGGCAACCCACTCCTACCCAGTCACATGACCATCAAGCCACACCCACAAAATAAATCACGCCCACAGTGTGGTAGTAAAAAATTTGGTAGCCTTTCACTGCATATATGTACAGTATCTATACATAGACATATTAGGGCGGTGTTTGCAACTTTAAGATGTGCAGATGTCAATTCCCAGAATGCCCCAGCCAGCGCATCTTAAAGTGGCCAAGGTTGAAAAAGATTGTGCTGGAATCTAATTCCATAGAATGCTAGATTTAAATTTAAACTGAAGATCACAAAAGAATGAGAGAGATATGTGCCACTCACCTTTGCAAGTATCTGAATGTTATACGATTGTGGATAAAAAGTTTCATGAAAAAGGCCCCGCCCATGGATGATCCGATCCTAGAAATGTGCTTTTTTTTTTCTTACTTTGTGCTAAGATTTCTTTTCTTCCTTTAAAAAATATTTATTGCTACCTACCTACCTACCATTGTGCTTGGATCACAGACAGCTTCTCTGGTAATGGACTTTGAATGTGTGTGCGAGAAGGGTTAGGGGGAGACAGGAACAGTTGCACAAACATAGGAAGAAGTATTGATCACGGCAGGGAGTAATAGGGAATTCTTCAGCATGCATAAACGGGGAGGTTTTGTAGGAGCGTTCTTTGCAGGAGTTATCGTTTGTGGTTTAACAGAGAAAAAGAAACAGATCCAGAATTTTCTCTAAACCAACATCTTGCTTCCTTGGAGAAACTCAGCCTTTGGACAATTGTTTTACGAGAGACTGTAGCTCTTGCAAAAAAAGAGAGTGAGAACCTTTCCTTCAGCCCCGTTTGGAGACATTATTTACAAATCTTGGGGGGATGGGGCATTCATGCGTACCTGACTGCACCCGTAGGAGCCCATCACTAGGTGTGACCCTAAAAGTTACACTAGTGAGAACTCAGGCCTGATCCAGTCCCTGGGGGCGTCTTACATTCTTTGGAATCCATCACAAACTTTTCTAGTTTAGCTTACAAACTAAATTCTGTCTTGCTGGGGACCGTCCCTGATTGACCAGTGGAGTCAGAACAGAACAGCCTCAAGGAAGCCATATATATATATATACTGTATTTACAAGAATTTGTCTCTGTTACTAGTAGAAAGGCATTTGGGAATAATTTATAAGAAGAAAACTGTAAATATATACTACCAGTATGTACACACACACGCGCGCACACACACATGCATACACACACATATATGTCACATGTTTTTTTGCTCAATTTGAAAATTAAGGGAGACTAGGATAGATCTATTTCGGCCTTATTTTGGCCTCATCAGCTAGCCATACCCACTGGGACTTGAACCTGAAACCGTTGCCTTGTAAGGCAGAGAATTATCCTCTAGGCTACAGTATCCAATCCCTTCAGCTATATATATATACATATACATACATACATACATACATACATACATACATACTGGTAGTATATATTTATAGTTTTCTTCTTATAAATTATTCCCAAATGCCTTTCTACTAGTAACAGAGACAAATTCTTGTAAATGACTTTGGGAATGGAAACAAAAGTTGAAAACAGATTTTTGACATCTCCTCCTCCTCTTTTTCTTCTTATTCTTCCTTTTACTCATGTTTTTCCTCCTTTTCTTCTTTCCTCCTCTCTTCTTCTTTCCTCTTCTTCTTTTTTCCTTCACTCTTCTTCTTTCCTCCTCCTCCTCTCCCCCCTCTTCTTCCTCCTCCTCTCTGTGCCCTCCCCCTCTTTTCTTCTATCATAGAATAACAGAGTTGGAAGGGACCTTGAAGGTCTTCTAGTCCAGCCCCCTGGTTAGGCAAGAAACCTATAGTGCTTCAGACAAAGGGTTGTCCAGCATCTTCTTTAAAATATTTCCAGTGTTCGAGCATTCACAACTTCTGGTGGCAAACTGTTCCACTGATTAATTGTTTTAACTGTCAGGAAAATTTCTCCTTAGTTCTAGGTTACTTCTCTCCTTGTTAAGTTTCCACCCATTGCTTCTTTTTTCTACCCTCAGGTGCTTTGGAGAATAGCTTGACTCCCTCTTCTTCCTGGCAACCCCTGAGATATTGGAAGGCTGCTATCCTGTGTCCCCCGGTCCTTCTTTTCATTAAACCAGCCATGCCCAGTTCCTGCAACCGTTCTTCATATGTTTTAGCCTCCAGTCCCTTAATCACATTGGTTGGTCTTCTCAGCACTTTTTCTAATGTCTCAACATCCTTTCTGCATTGTGGCAACCAAAACTGAAGGCAGTATTCCAAGTGTGGCTTTACCAAGGCCTTGTAAAGTGTAATTAATCCTTCACATGATCTTGATTCTATCCCTCTGTTGATGCAACCTAGAACTGTGTTGGCTTTTTTGACATGTGCTGCACATGGCTGGCTGATATTTAAATAGTTGTCCACTAGGACTCCAAGATGCCTCTCACAGATACTACTGTTGAGCAAGGTACTACTACTGTTACTACTACTACTACTATTTCTCCTTCTTCTTCTTCTTCTTCTTCTTCTTCTTCTTCTTCTTCTTCTTCTTCTTCTTCTTCTCCTTCTCTTCCTTCTTCCTCCTCCTCCTCCTCCTCCTTCTTCTTCTTCCTTCTTCTTCTTCTTCTTCTTCTTCCTTCTTCTTCCTCTTCTCCTCCCTTCTTCTTCTTCTTCTTCTTCTTCTTCTTCTTCTTCTTCTTTCCTCTTTCTTCTTCTTCTCATCATCATACTGAATTTCAGCCACAGGAATTTCCGTTCCAGCTTCCCCTGGAGGGCCACCTCAATACTCTGGGGGGTTTCAGATGACAATTTTTAGAGCCCACGGCTTCCCTGACACGGTTGGTTGCCTTCCTTGATTGAATCAGAAAATGTTCAGTCTTTCTCACATCAAGGCTTTGGGCCTCTGCAAATGCTCGGGAGGAAGTAGGTTGGGTTGGCAGTGGATTGTGCCCGAGAACATTCTATTGTCTGAGATTTAAAAAAAACAGAACAATACCCCTGCATTTGTAGGGGCCATGCCTTAAAATGACCACCGCCGGACTTGCAACTGGAAAATATACAGGAAGGGTTTAGAAATTTGGAAGAAAAAAGAAAAGAACCCATTGCTTTTGAGTTACTTTAGCAATTTTAGGGTATAGGACTAATTTTACAACTGAGAAAGTATATAGCTAAATGGTTCAAGTCTACATTGTGGAATTCTGTGGATGTAAATCCCTGGATTAAGGGTGTTAGTGTATAGAATAAGATATCATATCACATACACAACTGTTTCCAGCAGTTAATTCCATCTTCAATCCAAGACAATATCTCAGGGGTTGCCACAAAGGAGAAGGAGTCAACCTATTCTCCAAAGGGTAGAACAAGAAGCAATGGGTGAAAACTAAACTTAAGGAGAGAAGCAACTTAGAACTAAGGAGAAATTTTCTGACAGTTAGAAGAATGAATCAGTGGAACTGCTTGCCACCAGAAGTTGCGAATCCTCCAACCCTGGAAGCTTTTAAGAAGATGTTGGATAACCCTCTGACTGAAGTAATGTAGGGTTTCCTGCCTAAGCAGGTGATTGGACTATAAGACCTCCAAGGTCCCTTCCAATTCTGTTGTTATTATTATTATTGGAATAGAGCAGCCTTCTTTACTTTAAGATGTGTGGACTTCAGCTCCCAGAATTCCCTGCACTAACCATTACACCAGGCCTTGTAAACATTTAGACCAGGGGTCGGCAACCTTAAACACTCAAAGAGCCATTTCCCCAAGTGCATTATTTTACATTTGGAAACATTAAACTGCAGTTTCCATTGCTTTGACCAGTTATCTAGTAAGGCTAAATCATTTGCCATATTATAGACGCCTCCAGGAATATCAACCCTATCTTCTCTACCACAATTAGCAAGAAGCTTTTTTAGGGTTAGTTGTTCCTTTATAGAAGTGAGGGAAACCCCAGTGATGTACGACAAGGTGTTTAACCATTGTTGTAACCCTTGCTGTAAATCCATCAACTGCCCAGAAAAAAAACCCCCTCTCTTTGTTTTCAAAATGTATCATTGAAACCTGATTTTGCAGCAACAATTGAAGAGCAGAACAAATAACTTATCCAATGACGCACAGTGAGTTTCTCTCCATCTGAGTGTTTTAACCCCATTTATGCAATAAATCAAAGGGGCAGAACAACATGAGGACAGTGGATGCAACAGGGTTCGTCTTTGAAAAGATGGCGCGGACTCCAAAGATACGTTTCTAAATGGCATTGGGCAACCAACCGGCATTACAAAATGAACTACACTGCTCAAAAAAATAAAGGGAACACTCAAAGAACACATCCTAGATCTGAATGAATGAAATATTCTCATTGAATACTTTGTTCCGTACAAAATTGAATGTGCACAACAGCAGGTGAAATGGATTGTCAGTGTTGCTTCCTAAGTGGACCGTTTGATTTCACAGAAGTTTGATTGACTTGGAGTTATATTGTGTTGTTTAAGTGTTCCCTTTATTTATTTATTTTTAGCAGTGTATTTATCCTCCATTCAAGGATGCCCGTTAGAACAGGGATGGGTCTGGTCTCTGAGAAATTGCATTTTACATTTCCATTCTAGAAACATAGAAGACTGAGGGCAGAAAAAGACCTCATGGTCCATCTAGTCTGCCCTTATACTATTTCCTGTATTTTATCTTACAATGGATCTATGTTTATCCCAGGCATGTTAAAATTCAGTTACTGTGGATTTACCAACCACGTCTGCTGGAGGTTTGTTCCAAGGATCTACTACTCTTTCAGTAAAATAATATTTTCTCATGTTGCCTTTGATCTTTCCCCCAACTAACTTCAGACTGTGCCCCCTTGTTCTTGTGTTCACTTTCCTATTAAAAACACTTCCCTCCTGAACCTTATTTAACCCTTTCACATATTTAAATGTTTCGATCCTGTCCTTCTGTCCTCCAGACTATACAGATTGAGTTCATGAAGTCTTTCCTGATACGTTTTATACTTAAGACCTTCCACCATTCTTGTAGGACCCTTTGGACCCGTTCAATTTTGTCAGTATCTTTTTGTAGGTGAGGTCTCCAGAACTGAACACAGTACTCCAAATGGGGTCTCACCAGCGCTTTATATAAGGGGATCACAATCTCCCTCTTCCTGCTTGTTATACCTCTAGCTATGCAGCCAAGCATCCTACTTGCTTTTCCTACCGCCCAACCACACTGCTCACCCATTTTGAGACTGTCAGAAATCACTGCCCCTAAATTCTGTATTGCTTTTTTAAAAAATGTGTTTGTATTGATTTTTCACATTTTACATATCATAACATTTCTTTTGAGCAGATCTGCAGCCTTTTATATACATGATTGTTATATTTATACAATGTATACATCATTTTACAGTTATTTTCTAATTTGATATCTTTGTCTCACATTTTGTCTATTGTTAGTCCATTTATACTATTTTCCCCATATTTCGTAATAGTGTGAGTCCTTTTGTGCTCTACGTTCTATGTTTAAATTCTGGGCAATCACATATCTTCTTGCTTAGCAAATTTCTATGGGTGCATTAGGGTTCCTTCAGCATTGCACATATGCAGTCTTAGCAGCTGTTGTGATGCGCAAAGTCAGATGTACTTGGTACTTTTATCGCATTGCCTTTTAAATATACGGTACCTAACAAAGTTCTGGGGTAGATTCTACTGTTATTCCTATTAGATTTTGTATTGTTTTTAGAATAGAATAGAATAGAATTCTTTATTGGCCAAATGTGATTGAACCCACAAGGAATTTGTCTTTGGTTCATATGCTCTCAGTGTACATAAATATATATATATACTGTATATTCATCAAGAATCATAAGGTACAACCCTTAATCATAGTCTGGGTACACTGAACATTTAAATAGGCCTATGAGTTATCCATAACCCAATAATGGTCACTTGGAAAGGGAAGAAGAAAAGAACTAGATGGATGTTGAACCAGGAAGTTTTAAATGAAAAAGAATTTCAACAATATACAAGAAAAGAAATAGATTTTTTTCTTCAAAGAAAATAATAGAGATAACATATCTTTACATACTATATAAGACACAGCTAAAGGGTATTTTAGAGGACCGACAATGACTTACACTGCAAAAAGAAATAGACAAAGGGGAGAATAAAAAAATAAGGAATGGGAAAAGAAACTTCAGAGAGATGAACAAAATAAAAAGATTAAATTGATGATGGATTTGAATAAGCATAAATTAAACAGGTTAGAAAATGAAGAGATTAGCAAGAAAGTTTAAAAGTTCCAAACAATTTTTTTTTGAACACGCTAATAAACCAAAGAGATGGTTAGCATACAAGATGGAAAAAAAAAAGATAGAAAAAACATTTGGAAGATAGTGTGGAGAGGAATAAAAGAAGATAGTATGGACATTTTACAAAGATCTATAGGAACAGGAAAAAATTAAAAATACAAAAATTTAAAAAAATATTAGGAGGAAATGGACATACCCAAAATTTCTGAAAAATATAAGAAATTATTAGAGGAGAAAATAACAATGATGGAATTGACTACAGCAATTAAAAAACTGAAAAATGGCAAGACATCAGGACCAGATGGATTACTGGGAGAAACATATAAAATATTCAAAGAAAATTTTGGAATTGTGATGCTAGAAATTTATAATGAGTTGATATTACGAACTAAAATTACTGGATTCTTGGACAGAAGCACTTATTACTTTGATACTGAAAAAAGAGACTGGTTTACAAAAAAGTTAAAAATTACAGACTGATCTTCTTGTTGAATGTGGACTATAAAATATTTGCTACAATATTAGCAAACAGACTTTAAAAAACTCATTCTGTTCTGTACAGTTCTGTTCTGTTCTATTCTATTCTACCCTACCCTACTCTATTCTATTCTATTCTATTCTATTCTAAACATTGCCAATATACCCCTTGAAAATGTCCAAAGATACTTCACCAGAAGAGCCCTTCACTCCTCCACTCGAAACAGAAGACCCTACGAAAGCAGACTATCAATCCTAGGTCTAGAA
The DNA here is from genome assembly GCF_031021105.1 of Erythrolamprus reginae. Lineage (NCBI taxonomy): Eukaryota > Metazoa > Chordata > Lepidosauria > Squamata > Dipsadidae > Erythrolamprus > Erythrolamprus reginae. The sequence goes on along the minus strand of NW_027248484.1, from coordinate 791,012 downwards.
AGCTTAGAACTACGTCGCCTAAAACACGATCTAAGTATTGGCCACAAGATCATATGCTGCAACGTTCTACCTGTCAATAACTATTTCAGCTTCAACCGCAACAACACAAGAGCACGCAACAGATTCAAACTTAATATTAACCGCTCCAAACTTGACTGTAAAAAATATGACTTCAGCAACCAAATTGTCGAAGCGTGGAACTCATTACCCGACTCAGTAGTGTCAACCCCTAACCCCCAACATTTTTCCCTTAGACTATCCACGATTGACCTCTCCAGGTTCCTTAGAGGTCAGTAAGGGGCGTGCATAAGTGCGCCAGTGTGCCTTCCGTCCCCTGTCCAATTGTCTCTCCTTATCTCCTTTGTCTTTTCTTCCTTTCAAATATGTTCACCTATACTTTTATATCCTATCTTCTATTCTTTTCTTTAATTATATTATTACATATCTTTCTCTTCAATGTGTATTATGTATTGGACAAAATGAATAAATGAATAAATAAATAATAAAGTAATAAAGTAATAAAGTAATAAAGTAATAAAGTAATAAAGTAATAAAGTAATAAAGTAATAAAGTAATAAACTAATAAAATAATAAAATAATAAAATACTAAAATACTAAAATACTAAAATACTAAAATACTAAAATAATAAAATAATAAAATAATAAAATAATAAAATAATAAAATAATAAAATAATAAAATAATAAAATAATAAAATAATAAAATAATAAAATAATAAAATAATAAAATAATAAAATAATAAAAATAAAAAAAATAAAAAAATAAAAAAAATATTTTTTTATAACCACCTTCTTGAGGAGTTTGAAGAGCAGGAGAAACCCCCCCCCCAAAAAAAATCTTCTCCTGTCCCACCAGAGAAGCAAAGTTTTAAAAAGCGGAAACTGTTTTGCAAATCAAGGCATTGAATGTTTGGTGAGGTTGCGATATTACACTGACTCATCAAGAAGCGTCAACTTGTCTAAAGAAAAAAGAAAAGGGGGGGGGGAAGAATGAGAAAAGGAGAAGACTTACCAGCTATTTAACTGACATTTCCATAATATACGACTTCTGATTTAAATATGTAGTTGGTGTAAATTTCCCTTGATATTTATTAGTTCATTGAATGGTGTTAAGTTAGATTTTTGTAAATATTGTTGATATTTATCTAACGAGCAGGTTCTTGTCCATGCACTCAATATTTAATGTCGCTTGGCGGGACCCAGAGGAAGAGCCTTCTCTGTGGCGGCCCCGACCCTCTGGAACCAACTACCCCCAGAGATTAGAATTGCCCCCACCCTCCTTGCCTTTCGTAAGCTGCTTAAAACCCACCTCTGCCGCCAGGCATGGGGGAACTAAGATACACTTTCCCCCTAGGCATTCACAATTTTATGTATGGTAAGTTTGTATGTATGATTGGTTTTTATATATTGGGTTTTTCATTTTTTTTTTTTAGTATTGGATTTTGTTGTACTGTTTTACTGCTGTTGTTAGCCACCCCGAGTCTGCGGAGAGGGGCGGCATACAAATACAATAAATAATAATAATATTAATAATTTAGGGGTTTTGTTCGTAGCGTTAGTTACATGTCCAAAAGATGCATCGATCAATGCCTTATGTTAGTTATGTGAAAAGTTGGTTTCCGTTTCATGTTGTATTGCCAGCACATGAAAAAAATTTTTATTTTTATTTTTACTTATTCATTTGTCCAATACAGTACACAATACATATGGAAGAGAATACACATGAAGTAATATATATAAAGGTAATATGTAAAAATAGAGGAGAAGATATATGAAAGGAAGAAAATAGATATGATATATGAGATAAAGGAAAGAATTGGACAGGGGACGGAAGGCACACTAGTGGACTTATGTACGCCCCTTACTGACCTCTTAGGAACCTGGAGAGGTCAATCGTGGATAGTCTAAGGGAGAAATGTTGTGGGTTAGGGGTTGACACTATTGAGTCCGGTAATGAGTTCCACGCTTCGACAACTCGGTTGCTGAAGTCATATTTTTTTACAGTCAAGTTTGAAGCGGTTAATATTAAGTTTGAATCTGTTGCGTGCTCTTGTGTTGTTGCGGTTGAAACTAAAGTAGTCATTGATTGGTAGGACGTTGCTTCATATGATCTTGTGGGCAATACTGTACTTAATTCGTATTTTAGGTGCCGTAGTTCTAAGCTTTCTAGACCTAGGATTGATAGTCTGCTTTCGTAGGGCATTCTGTTTCGAGTGGAGGATTAAACGGCTCTTCTGGTGAAATATCTTTGGATGTTTTCAAGGGTGTTGATGTCCGAGATGTGGTATGGGTTCCAAACAGATGAGCTGTATTCAAGGATGGGTCTGGCAAAAGTTTTGTAGGCTCTTGTGAGTAGTGTGAGATTGCCAGAACAGAAGCTACGTAGGATCAGGTTAACAACTCTAGAAGCCTTTTTGGCTATATTGTTGCAGTGGGCTTTAGCACTTAGGTCATTGTTGTTGAACAATCTTTTTAATAATATTTAGGTATTTGTTTTTGTCTTTGCCATTGGTACCATTTCTCCCAGGCCTTGTAGAAGTCGGTTTCATCCCTATTTTGCATCTCCATAGTCAATTTTGATAATTCTGCACATTCAATGATTTTGATTAAAAGGTTTAAGGTGGTTGGGCTGTTCGGTTGCTTCCAAAATTGTGCATATAAAATTCTCGCTGTGGTTAAGATATGTAGAATGATACAACAATCTTCTTTTTTTATCGTTTGCTTAACGATTCCAAGGAGGAATAATTCTGGTTTAATTTGAATGGTCTGGGAAGTAATCTGATCTAAGAGTTTTTTTAAAAATTTGCCACTATTTTTTTGTGTTCTCACCAGTCCACCAGACGAGGTAATAAGTTTCAGGTAGCTTTCTGCATTTCCACCAGAGGGGTGACATATTTGGCAACATTTTGGAGAATCCAGCAGGTGGTAAGTGCCATCTGTAAAATATTTGATATTGATTTTCTTTGTAGGAAGTAGCCGTTGTTAGTTTATAGTTAGTTTACAGTCTCAAAATGGGTGAGCAGTGTGGTTGGGCAGTAGGAAAAGCAAGTATTATGCTTGGCTGCATAGCTAGAGGTATAACAAGCAGGAAGAGGGAGATTGTGATCCCCTTATATAGAGCGCTGGTGAGACCACATTTGGAGTACTGTGTTCAGTTCTGGAGACCTCACCTACAAAAAGATATTGACAAAATTGAACGGGTCCAAAGACGGGCTACAAGAATGGTGGAAGGTCTTAAGCATCAGCGGCCAGTTAGGTCCCACGGAGTCGGCCTTCTCCAGGTCCCGTCAACCAGACAGTGTGGTGAGGAGGTAGGGAAAGCGAGTAGAATGCTTGGCTGCATAGCTAGAGGTATAACAAGCAGGAAGAGGAAGATTGTGATCCCGCTGTATAGAGCGTTGGTGAGACCCCATATTGTGTCCAGTTCTGGGGACCTCACCTACAAAAAGATATGGATAAAATTGAATGGGTCCAAAGACGGGCTGCAAAAATGGTGGAAGGTCTTAAGCATCAAACGTATCAGGAAAGACTTCATGAATTCAATCTGTCTAGTCTGGAGGACAGAAGGGAAAGGGGGAACACGATCGAAACATTTAAATATGTGAAAGGTTTAAATAAGGTTCAGGAGGGAAGTGTTTTTAATAGGAAAGTGAACACAAGAACAAGGGGACACAATCTGAAGTTAGTTGGAGGAAAGATCAAAAGCAACGTGAGAAAATATTATTTCACTGAAAGAGTAGTAGATCCTTGGAACAAACTTCCAGCAGACATGGTTGGTAAATCCACAGTAACTGAATTTAAACATGCCTGGGATAAACATATATCCATTGTAAGATAAAATACAGGAAATAGTATAAGGGCAGACTAGATGGACCAGGAGGTCTTTTTCTGCCGTCAGTCTTCTATGTTTCTATAGTTGATAGTCCAGATTTTTTCCCATTCGTAAAACAAAAAAAACCTCCCTTATTTATTTATTTGTTTAAAACAAACCCTTTCATGATTTCTTAATTCCTCTCCAGAAAAAAGAGACAGCTTCTTTCCCAAAATTATCCTGGTTTTTCACACACATTTATTGCCTGGCCAAAAAAACCAAAAGTCAAACAAGTAGACATCACTTGAGAACAAAGTTCTCCAAACGTGGCAACTTGAAGACTTGTGGACTTCAACTCCCAGAGTTCCTCATTCCTCTTTGTCCTGTCTGAGGAATTCTGGGAGTTGAAGAACACGAGTATGAAAAGTGGCCAAGGTTGGAAACCTCTGCTTCAGAAGATGTTTTTGTCTGACATGCAAATCAGGAGCCAGTTAAATCAAAACTGGCCCAGGTTTTCTTTAAAAAGACATGTGTCACTGCAAAGTAACTTCAAAGGAAAAAAGGAGGAGAGATTTTAGTAATTCAGGTTTAAGAAAACATGCTATGTAGGCCAAGGAGAGTTTCTCTTCTTCCCCCACAATTATAAGTAGTCCTTGAATTACGACCAAAATTGAGTCTAGCGTTTCTGTGGCTGAAGATTGATTGATTGGATTTATATGAAAAAAGCAAAATCTTACACATGGGTAAGAAAAATTTAAGACACACATACAAATTGGGAGAAACCACACTTAACAGCAGTGACTGTGAGAGAGAACAGAGTGACCAGAACAATTTAGAACTGAACACACTCAAAACCGTAGAAATGGTGGTAGACTTTAAGAGAAACCCTTCCACCCTTCCACCTCTCACAATACTAGACAACACAGCATCAACAGTAGAGACCTTCAAATTTCTAGGTTCTATCATATCTCAAGACCTAAAATGGTCACCGAACATCAAAAACATCGTCAAAAAAGCACAACAAAGAAGGTTCTTTCTGAGCCAGCTCAGGAAGCTCAAACTGCCCAAGGAGCTGCTGATACAGTTCTACAGAGGAATCATTGAGTCTGTCATCTGCACCTCTATAACTCTCTGGTTTGGTGCTGCAACCCAACAGGAGCAACACAGACTTCAGAGGAGAATCAGAACTGCAGAAAAAACAATTGCTGCCAACCTGCCTTCCATTGAGGACCTGTATACTACACGAGTCAAAAAGAGGGCGGGGAAAATATTTACTGACCCCTCACATCCTGGACACAAATTGTTTCAACTCCTACCCTCAAAACGTCGCTACAGAGCACTGCACACCAAGACAACTAGACACAAGAACAGATTTTTTCCAAACGCCATCACTCTACTAAACAAATAATTCCCTCAACACTGTCAGACTTTCTACTAAATCTGCACTTCTATTCTACTAGTTTTTCTCATCATTCCTATCACCCATTTCCTCCCATGTTGACTGTATGACTGTAACTTGTTGCTTATATCCTAAGATTTTTATTAATATTGCTTCTTCATTGCTTATTTGACCCCTATGACAATCATTAAGTGTTGTACCACATGATTCTTGACAAATGTATATTTTATTTTATGTACGCTGAGAGCATATGCATCAAGACAAATTCCTTGTGTGTCCAATCACACTTGGCCAATAAAAATTCTATTCTATTCTATCTTGGAATCAAATAATCAAATAAAAGCAGAATGCCTAAACTACTACAGCAAACAAGAGGAAAACCTCCTACACACAAAATCTAATCGAGCCTTCTACAAGTTTGTCAACAATAAACGCAAAGACTCTAGACCTATTCCACCTCTCAAAGGACCCAACAACAAAAGTTTTGGTGGATAACCAACTAAATATGAGCCAGCAATATGTAGCAGCAGCTAAAAAAAGCCAACAAAATCTCAAGCTGTATCTACAGGAGAGTACACTCCAAGACTAAGGAGGTATTAATACCACTCTATAATGCCCTAGTCCAGGGGTAGGCAAAGTTGGCTCTTCTATGACTTGTGGACTTCAACTCCCAGAAATCCTGAGCCAATCATGCTAGCTCAGGAATTCTGGGAGTGGAAGTCCACAAGTCAACTTTGTCTACCCCTGCCCTAGTCAGACCGCACCTAGAGTACTGCATTCAATTTTGGTCACCCCACTACAAAAAGGACATTGAAACTCTGGAGAAAGTACAGAAAAGAGCAACTGAAATGATAAAGGAACTGGAAACCAAGACATGCGAAGAGAGGTTGCTGGAACTGGGCATGGATAGTTTAGCAAAAAGGAGGGGCAGAGGGGAACAGGGTAGCAGTATACAGATATTTGAGGGTTTGCCACAGAGAAAAACCATTTCTGAATCTCCCAGACTTCTGCATCCTCCCCGAACGTCAGTAGCTACACCGGGTGCCGGCTACGTATGTTGGATTTGAGCCACTCTAGAATTCTCCCCAGCTTTGTGGCCAGAATAAGGCAAGATCATTGGTCTAGCTTAGGAAAGGTTAGTAGGGGCACCAGGTCTCAGCTTGTTGACTACAAGAACCTGGAAAAACAACAGATGACCGCTTGGCGCAGGAAACAAATCTGCTACTTTCAAGTACCAGCAAGGTGTTGAAGTTCAAAACAGAGAAAATTGACTACGCCAAGCCTCTCCCAAAGCAGATGATACTTTCATAACCTCGAGGGTGAGTTTTTCTATCCGTTGCCCCATGGCCGGGCGTACAAGCAGCCCTCGACCACTTCATTTAGTGACCGTGAAAAGTTACAACTTTGAATAAAGGCCAAAGCATACTGGACAAAGAACACATACTTGGATAGAAAAAAAAAAGATAAAGGAACATAGCGATTTAAAACCAGAAATACAATAAAGAAACATAGAAACATAGAAGAGTGACGGCAGAAAAAGACCTCATGGTCCATCTAGTCTGCCCTTATACTATTTCCTGTATTTTACCTTACAATGGATATATGTTTATCCCAGGCATGTTTAAATTCAGTTACTGTGGATTTACCAACCACGTCTGCTGGAAGTTTGTTCCAAGGATCTACTAATCTTTCAGTGAAATAATATTTTCTCACGTTTCTTTTGATCTTTCCCCCAACTAACCTCAGATTGTGGGACTAAAGGGACTACGGATCTGATACTACATGTGTTAACAGCAGCCAGAATTGTATTTCCACAGCAAATTTGTAGTGTGTAGCAGCTGCCAAAAAAGCCAACACAGTTCTAGGCTGCAGTAACAGAGGGAGAGAATCAAGATCACGTGAAGTGTTAATGCCACTTTGTAAGGCCTGGGTAAGGCCACACTTGGAATACAGAATTCGGTTTTGGTCGCCATGATGCAAAAAGGATGTTGAGACTCTAGAAAAAGTGCAGAGAAGAGCGGCAATGAGGACTAGGGGACTGGAGGCTAAATTTGGTCTTGAAAGAGGGGATGATGGTGCCAAATGCAGCCACACGAACAGCCATGGGCCTCCCCAGGCATACCCAAGTCTCTCCAACACTCCACAGGCTTCATTGGTTGCCGATCAGTTATGACCTTTGAAATGCAACATGGCATCGGACCAGATTAACTACAGGACCGCCTTCTGCCGCATGAATCCCAGTGACTGGTCAGGTCCCACAGAGTCGGCCTTCTTTGGGTTCCGTTGACCAGACAATGACGCTTGGCAGGGCCAAGGGGAAGAGCCTTCTCTGTGGGGGCCCCAGCCCTCTGGAATCAGCTCCCCCTGGAGATTCACACTGCCCCCAACCTCCTCGCCTTCCGCAAGAGTCTAAAAACTAATTTGTGCCACCAGGTTTGGGGCTATTAACTGCTTGCCCCCTGGACAATGAATGCATGGAATACTTGTTGTTTTAAATGGAAGTGACTGATTTTAAATATAGGGTTTCTTCAACTTAATTGGATTTCAGAAGGTTTTTTTCTAATTGTTTTTTTACTTGTTGTAAGCTGCCCTGAGTCCTCAGAGAAGGGCGGCGTATAAATCCAAAAAATAAATAAACTTCCAGGGTAAAATCATTTCTCATGAAAAGCCGAAAAGGGAGTAACAGTAAAGGACCCACCCCAAAAGAATTTCCTCATTCTCAAATGTTCTGGGTAACTTTGAGCTGTCACCTTCCCCACCATCACCTTGTTGACATTTACAAAGTAAATTGAACGGTCTTTTTCTGGAAAAAGAGAGGTTGAAAAATGACTGAAGTCGAGTTTTTGACCTTCCCTTGGGAGGGAAACTCAGAGAAGGGGCCTCCTTCTGCTGCAGGTTTTGTTGAGTTGGTTTGCATCTAAAACCTACCAGGGGAAATCCCCAGGAAACACACAGAAGGACTAATCAAATGAAGGACTCATAATAAACCCCCGTAAGTAAGGATCAGTGACACATTCAGATGAAATGAAAGAGATGACCATCAGCAAAGAGACGTTTGGTTCGGTTCAGTAGCAGGGGGGAAAGTGTAAGTAAAATCTGATTTATTTTTTTTAAAGAATAGAATAGAATAGAATAGAATTCTTTATTGGCCAAGTGTGATTGGACACACAAGGAATTTGTCTTGGTGCAGATACTCTCAGTGGACATAAAAGAAACATTTGTCAAGAATCAGTAGAGTAGAATAGAATAGAATAGAATAGAATAGAATTCTTTATTGGCCAAGTGTGATTGGACACACAAGGAATTTGTCTTGATGCAGATGCTCTCACCGTACATAAACTAAAATATACATTTGTCAAGAATCATGTGGTACGACACTTAATGATTGTCACAGGGGTCAAAGAAGCAATGAAGAAGCAATATTAATAAAAATCTTAGGATATAAGCAACAAGTTACAGTCATATAGTCAACGTGGGAGGAAATGGGTGATAGGAATGATGAGAAAAACTAGTAGAAATAGAAGTGCAGATTTAGTAGAAAGTCTGACAGTGTTGAGGGAATTATTTGTTTAGCAGAGTGATGGCGTTCGGGAAAAAAACTGCTCTTGTGTCCAGTTGTCTTGGTGTGCAGTGCTCTGTAGCGACGTTTTGAGGGTAGGAGTTGAAACAGTTTGTGTCCAGGATGCGAGGAGTCAAAAAAAAATCCCTTGACCCCTTTAGAATTCGTGTCTGGCTAGTTGGAAGGATGCAACAAAATAGACAATACAAAATTGGTACTGGTCCATAGTGGAACACATTCAGTTTGAAGTTATGGATATAAAGATGAATATGATTATTGAAAACAAAGTGAAAGAACTGATAGGAAGATGGGACAGGGTTAGAGCTTATACGCTTAGTAGAATTCGAGACCAAGGTATAAAGAATAAACTGGAATCACTCTATAATTTGTAAATATTGTAATGTTCTTGGTTCCAAATGATATTTTTAAAAAGTACATCCCCATTTTGGTGGAGGGGCCTGAATGAATGATGTTGGGGGGTGGGAGCCCGCATTGCACTGTGTTTTATGTAGTGTGTATCTGTCATTATTAAAAATTAATAAAATTTATTTTTTTTAAAAGAATTTGTGTGTGGCCTCCTCAAACTTTGGGTCCAGCTCCAAATGGCATACGAAAGTTACTACCAAATTGTATGTTTGTTTGTTTCAACTTCTATGCCTCCCAATTCCATGGGATCAAAGGGGTAAATTATTAAATGAACGGAGAATAATTTCAGGGTTTATATTTTAATTCAATTTAAAGAGTCAATTTTGAAGTGAGTGGCATATAAAAGAAAGAAAGAAAGAAAGAAGGAAGGAAGGAAGGAGAGAGAGAGAAAGAAAGAAGGAAAGAAGGGAAGGAAGTAAAGAAAGAGAGAGAAAGAAAGAAAGAAAAAAAAAGAACGAAAGAAGAAAGGGAAGGTAGGAAAGAAAGAAAGAGAAAGAAAGAAAGAAAGAAAAAGAAAGAAAGAAAGAAAAAGAAAGAAAGAAAGGGAGGGAGGAAAGAGAGAGAGAAAGAAAGAAAGAAAGAAAGAAAGAAAGAAAGAAAGAAAGAAAGAAATGAAAATTACATCGAGATTTCTCTCTGGAGGCTTCCTCACATTTCCTTTCTGGAATGCAGAATTCCTGGTTGGAGGTCACCCTGTTTTCTGACAAGGAGTGACCTTTGCAATGGAAGCATCGCTAGATGTTATTATGGTGGACTTAGCTCACTTGGTTCAAAGCCTGGAGAAGTTTAAACCTCAGAGAGCTGTCCCGGAGCATGGATTGAAATGAGTTGAGTTGTTGAATTGAATTGAGGTGAGCAGTGCCTTAAATCATTGGTGTGAGTTGTTAGCAACATCTCTGGTTTGGCTCCATTTTACACTAGCTTGGTAGGAGTGAAGGTTGGGCAACCTTGTCTAGGGGCCATGATCCGCCATCTCAAGTCAGCCAAAGTCAAGAAATAAACCTATCCTTGCGAATTCAGGGAGAAACGTCAAAATACCCTATGTGTCCCACAGAGTTGGCCTTCTCCGGGTCCCGTCGACAAAGCAATGTCGTCTGGCAAGCCCCAGGAGTAGAGCCTTCTCTGTGGCAGCCCCGTCCCTCTGGAATCAACTCCCCCCCGGAGATCAGGACCCTCCTTGCCTTTTGCTAATTATTGAAAACCCTCCTATGCCGCCAGGCTTGGGAGAAATAACTGACCCTTTGCTGTTTCATTTTATATATGGTTTAATTGGATGATATGACTGTTTTATAATGAGAGTTTTTATCATTGTTTTTAATATTAGATTTGTGCTTTGTATTGTTGTTCTGAGCCGCTGTGAGTCCTCGCAGAGGGACGGCATACAAGTCAAATACATTATTATTATTATTATTATTATTATTATTATTATTATTATTATTATTATTATTATTGGTTGTGAGATTTGACATGGGCAACGTGTTTTTTAGTTTAGTTCAGTTCAGTTTAATTTGACTAATCCCAATGGGACTCAACTTCTTTTTAAAAAAATAATGCCAATTAATTACACATTTGCACCTCTCCTTCATTTTATTTCTTCCTTTTGTTTTGTTTTGTCTTGTCTTTTCAAAGTTGTGTCTGCCTCAAGAGCGGTTTGCTATTTTTCTATTATTATTATTTTTTTGCCTAAAGGAGCCCTACCAAAAAGAATTGCTAAGGAATTAAACATTGATCTCCTAAGAACGGATCCATTTTTTTCTCCTGTCTTCGTCTCTCACAATGAGGAGACAGGTGCCTCCAGGAATCTTCTGCAGCGAATGCAAATACTCGCCGTTCAGTTTCCCAACAAGCTGCATTGGTTATTTTCTAGCCTTTTCTGAAACTCAACTTTCCACAATTGTTTTTCAACCTTGGTGTTTTGTTCTGACACGCAACCCAGCTGCAAGGCCCCTCCAGGACAGAGTAGGTCTCTGGTCTCTTGACTTTTTTCTTCTCTGGAAAAGACTGATCCGGAGGAGAAGAACTACGGCGCCTAAAACACGATTTAAGTATTGCCCACAAGATCATATGCTGCAACGTCCTACCGGTCAATGACTACTTCAGCTTCAACCGCAACAACACAAGAGCACGCAACAGATTCAAACTTAATATTAACTGCTCCAAGCTTGACTGTAAAAAATATGACTTTAACAATCGAGTTGTCGAAGCGTGGAACTCATTACCGGACTCCATAGTGTCAACCCCTCACCCCCAACATTTCTCCCTTAGACTATCCACGATTGACCTCTCCAGGTTCCTAAGAGGTCAGTAAGGGGCGAGCACTAGTGTGCCTTTCGTCCCCTGTCCAATTGTCTTTCCTTTATCTCATATATCATATATATTTTCTTCCTTTCATATATCTTCTCCTCTAATTTTACATATTATCTTTATATATATTACATTATGTCAAATCACTTCCATATGTATTGTGTATTGGACAAATGAATAAATAAATAAATAAATAAATAAAATAAATAAATACAAAATACCAGAGTTGAGTATCTCCTCTATAACCTTCATCATGTATTTTACTATGTGTGTATATATATACCCACTAAATCCCTCGTTGTGTATTGGACAAAATAAATAAATAAAAATAAATACATAAAAGCTTGGACTCTATCCAGCTAGCGCGTAGCCTTCACCGACATGTTTATCGTCCGCATATCTACTAAAAAAATATTATCTGCAGTTATATTTCCTAGCCTGGGCATTTTGCCTGTAGAAGGGACCCATCGGTATCACAAAAATCTTCATGTTTTTAAAAATTATAGGAGGTGGCTTTTTCAATTACAGGCAATTGCTGCATTCAATCTGCAACATCCATCTTCCAATTAAGTCCAAAGACAGCCAAACTTTGGCATTGTCTGCTTCTGCCCATCTCCTGCAAATCAGCATGCCAAAAATGGGAGGGTGCTTTAAAAAAATAATATCTCTGTTTGTTTTCAAAGAGCTTTCTCTGCGCGGCTTGTTTTTTGTAATGTACGTTACAGCAATTTTTATTTCGACACAGCTGAGGTTGCGAGAACATCAAAGTTCCCTGCGGAGAACACAAAGATGGTGGAATTGCACACAGCCCTGTGCAACTCGTACTTTGCTTTCGCTTTGGTTGTGGTGTCAGTTTTGTTGAGTCACTGCAGGCAGGTCAGCCATTATAGTTTCAGAAGCATGGTGCCCAGCCTTTGTGGACAACCTGGCCGTTGTGATTTGTGCAATGCAACCCAATTAAAACAAACCACACTTTAGAGTGATGCATGAATCAGATTTCAATGCAACCAGGCTCTGTGCGTGATCTTTAAAAGTTTCCCATGTAAATTTGCTTTAAATTTCTCCCTCTTGGAGCGTTAACATGACACTGGAGTCACCAATGTCGCCACTTGTTTTGCTGTGGTTTATTGAATAAATCCCAGTTGCACAACGCATGAGTCATATACTGCACCTAACCCTAACCAAAAAAGGCACCAGAGTAGAAGCTTTAGTCCCTAACACCATGGAATTTTTATTTATTTTTTATTTATTTATTTATTTATTTTGTCCAATACACAATGAGGGTTTTAGTGGGTATACAGTGTTCCCTCGCTTTTTGTGGGGGATGCGTTCCGAGACCGCCCGCGAAAGTCGAATTTCCGCGAAGTAGAGATGTGGAAGTAAATACACTATTTTTGGCTATGAACAGTATCACAAGCCTTCCCTTAACACTTTAAACCCCTAAATTGCAATTTTCTATTCCCTTAGCAACCATTCAGATTATTACTCAACATGTTTATTTATTAACATTTATTAAAAAAATATTTATTAAAGGCAAACAAAAGTTTGGCGATGACATATGACGTCATCGGGTGAGAAAAACTGTGGTATAGGGAAAAAACCCGCAAAGTATTTTTTAATTAATATTTTTGAAAAACCGTGGTATAGACTTTCCGCGAAGTTTGAACCCGCGAAAATCGAGGGAACACTGTATATCTATATACAGTGATACCTTGTCTTACAAACTTAATTGGTTCTGGGACGAGGTTCGTAAGGTGAAAAGTTTGTAAGACAAAACAATGTTTCACATAGGAATTAATGGAAAAGCGATTAATGCGTGCAAGCCCAAAATTCACCCATTTTGCCAGCCGAAGCTTCTGTTTTGTGCTGCTGGGATTCCGCTGAGGTTCCCCTCCATGGGAAACCCCCACCTCTGGGCTTCTGTGTTTTTGCGATGCTGCAGGGGAATCCCAGCATGGGAATCCCAGCATCACAAAAACAAGCACTCCACTGGCAACAGAAGTCCGGAGGTGGAGTTTCCCAATGAAGGGAGCCTCAGTGAAATCACAGCATCGCAAAAACACCGAAGTCCTCGAAACCCCACCTCTGGACCTCTGTGTTTTTGCGATGCTGCGATTTCACTGAGGCTCCCCTCGCTGGGAAACCCCACCTCCGGATTTCCGTTGCCAGTGAAGCACCCGTTTTTGCGCTGCTGGGATTCCCCTGCAGCATCACAAAAACACGGAAGTCCAGATGTGGGGTTTCCCATGGAGGGGAGCCTCAGGGGAATCCCAGCAGTGCAAAAATGGGCACTTCGCTGGCAACGGAAGTCCAGAGGCGGGGCATCCCAGCGGCGGCGGTGGGTTTGTAAGGTGAAAATAGTTTGTAAGAAGAAGCAAAAAAATCTTAAACCCTGGTTTTGTATCTCGAAAAGTTTGTATGATGAGGCGTTTGTAAGACGAGGTATCACTGTCCACCTAGTAAAATACATGATGAAGGTTATAGAGGAGATACTCATAGAAACATAGAAACATAGAAGTCTGACGGCATAAAAAGACCTCATGGTCCATCTAGTCTGCCCTTATACTATTTCCTGTATTTTATCTTAGGATGGATATATGTTTATCCCAGGCATGTTTAAATTCAGTTACTGTGGATTTACCTACCACGTCTGCTGGAAGTTTGTTCCAAGGATCTACTACTCTTTCAGTAAAATAATATTTTCTCATGTTGCTTTTGATCTTACCCCCAACTAACTTCAGATTGTGTCCCCTGGTTCTTGTGTTCACTTTCCTATTAAAAACACTTCCCTCCTGGACCTTATTTGTCCCTTTAATATATTTAAATGTTTCGATCATGTCCCCCCTTTTCCTTCTGTCCTCCAGACTCTACAGATTGAGTTCATGAAGTCTTTCCTGATATGTTTTATGCTTAAGACCTTCCACCATTCTTGTAGCCCGTCTTTGGACCCGTTCAATTTTGTCAATATCTTTTTGTAGGTGAGGTCTCCAGAACTGAACACAGTAAAATATATAGTAAAATATATCTAAGAAATAATAGAAAAGAAGATATAGTAATAGAACATATCAATGAAAGAATAGAAGAAGAGATATAGGAATAGAAGAAAGGTATAGGAGATAGAGGAGAGCAATAGGAGAGGCGACGGAAGGCACTCTAGTGCACTTGTCTTTTCCCATGGTCTTAGGCGACCCCTGTGAAATGGTCGTTCGATCCCCAAAGGGGTCCCGACCCCCAGGTTGAGAACAATTGGTATAAGGACTCCTGCCTTGGGTAGGGAGTTGTATTACACCTCCCTTTCAGCTCCGTGCTTCTAGGTGGCCAAAACTCTACCAGACCACTTATTCTACAACCTGTTGTTCTTCTTTTTAGAGACCGCCCTGGATTCAGAAGTGCATTTTCAGCGGATCATGCAGTGTTCGAAGGAGCAGTACTGGGATGGCCTTCTGAGTAGCTGTGTGTCTTGCAAATTTGCTTGTCAGCCACTCAAGTCCCAAGGATGCGCCGATTTCTGCAGTAAGCATCCGAATATGATGTTTTATGGCTTCCCCACTGAAATTGTTGCATTTCAGCCCTCCAAAGCAATCCACGAATCATGGTAGAACTGGGGAGGGGGGCAGTGAAGGACTGCAAAACATGTTATTACTACACTGTGGGCATGGCTTATTGTGTACATATGGCCATGTGACAAGGTGGGAGTGGCTTGAAAAATCATGTGACTGGGAGTGGCTTAAATGTCATGTGATTGGGTGGGAGTGGCTTACCGACCAAGATAAATTTTCAAAGAGGTGCTTGGACTCCTTTTCACTGGATTAATTCCCATTATTTGAATAGCCACAAAAAGGACAAACGATGGGCAGCATTATCTGTTGAGCAGCACAGTCACATTTTAAGGTTTTGTACTGAGCCCACAAGGTTCAGCAGGATAACAGATTGGGCAAGTAGCTCAATTTTCTTTCATGGCTATAAAAGTTCAGTTCTAGATAATGATTAAAATTATTAAAGTGTTTATGGGTAAAAACATACTATTTGATTATTTTCTATTTTAAAAGTAAGGTACTAGAGACTAAGATATTAGAGGTAAGGTACTAGATACTAAGGTACTAGAGAAGGAACAATGGGTTGCTGGGAAGGGACCGCCTTCTGCCGCAGGAATCCCAGCGGCCAGTTAGGTCCCACAGAGTGGGTCTTCTCCGGGTCCCGTCAACTAAACAATGCCACTTGGCGGGACTCAGGGGAAGAGCCTTCTCTGTGGCGGCCCCGGCCCTCTGGAACCAACTCCCCCCAGAGATTAGAATTGCCCCCACCCTCCTTGCCTTTCGTAAGCTACTTAAAATCCACCTCTGCCGCCAGGCATGGGGGAATTAAGACTTTTTTCTCCCCCTAGGCCGTTACAACTGTATACATGGCATGTTTGTATGTATGTTTGGTTTTTATATATTAAGGGGTTTTAATTTGCTTTTAGTATTGGATTTTATTGTATATTGTTCATGATTGTTGTTAGCCGCCCCGAGTTTTCGGAGAGGGGCGGCATATAAATCCAATAAAACTTGAAACTTGAAATAAGGAAGGAGCTATTCCACATCCCTGACTCCCAAATTGTTTCATGCTCTCAAACAGAGAGGTCCAACCTTGGCCACTTTAAGACCTACAGACTTCAATTCCCATAAAATCATCTGCTACGTCCTTCCTGTCAACGACTACTTCAGCTTCAACCACAAGAACACTCGAGCGCACAACTGATACAAACTTAAAGTAAACTGCTCCAGGCTCGACTGCAGGAAATACAACTTTAGTAACCGAGTAGTTGATGCATGGAACTCACTACCAGACTCTGTAGTATCATCACCTAACCCCCGAAACTTTACTCTTAGGCTATCCACTGTTGACCTCTCCCGATTCCTAAGAGGTCAGTAAGAGGCGTGCATAAGTGCCCCAGCGTGCCTTCCATCCCATCCTAATGTTTCTCTCTTCCTAGTATCATGAGCCTTGGTGGCGCAGGGGTTAGAATTATTATTATTATTATTATTATTATTATTATTATTATTATTATTATTAATTAGATTTGTATGCCGCCCCTCTCCGAAGACTCGGGGCGGCTCACAACAGCATTAAAAAACAGTATAATAATGAAAGAAATCTAATAATAAAATTAAATAAAGTCACATAAAAAACCCCAACAATTAGAAACTTTAAATTTGGATCTGTTGTCCCTGTGGGGAGATGTCTTAGCTGTTTCTGCTGACTGTGGCTGTAGTTCACCAGTTCAAATCTCCCCACCAGCTCAAGGTTGACTCAGCCTTCCATCCTTCCGAGGTGGGTCAAATGACGACCCAGATTGTTGGGGGCAAGAGGCTGACTCTCTGTAAACCGCTTAGCGAGGGCTATAAAGCACCTACGAAGCAGTATATAAGTCTAAGTGCTATTGCTATCGTTTTTATAAACATTGTTTATAGCATACTACCAATACGTGAATTGACGAAACAAATAAATAAATAAAAATAAATAAATAGCTCTTAAAGTGGCCAAGGTTGGATATTCCCTGCTCTAAAAGCCCTTTGTCGAGTAGTGTTCCCTCGATTTTCGCGGGTTCGAACTTCGCAGATAGCCTATACCACGTTTTTTCAAAAAATATTACTTAAAAAATACTTCGCGGGTTTTTTTCTATACCATGGTTTTTCCCGCCCGATGATGTCATACATCATCGCTAAACTAATAATTTTTGCAAATCAATAACAAAAAAATTATTGTTAATAAATAATTATGTTTATAAATATCAGGATCACTAAGTGTCTTATTCAATGGTGAGTACCAGTAATAATGGTTGTTAAGGGAATGGGAAATGGTAATTTAGGGGTTTAAAGTGTTACGGGAAGGCTTGTGATACTGTCCATAGCCAAAAATGGTGTATTTACTTCCGCATCTCTACTTCGCGGAAATTCGACTTTCGCGGGCGGTCTCGGTACGTATCCCCCACGAAAATCGAGAGAACACTGTACCCATCTTTTGCCAAGCTCTGGAGAACAGCTGGAGGACCTTCTGCCAACCTTAACAAGTCAGATACCTTCAAGGACGCAGGAGAGGATGGAAAGGAGCGAAGTCACATCTCCTTTTGCTGCATTAGCTGTCTGGAGGATGCTGCTGTTTCCATGGCTACCGGATTGGGTAGCTCATGAGCAGTAGGCCAGCCAATGATTGGGTGGTCCCTTTGTGGGTGGAGGGGAGTGACGGGGCGAAGTCCTGTCCCCTTTGCACAAACTCTCTCTCTCTCTCTCTGGCTTTCCTCCTAGGCTCCTTGGAGTGCAGCAAACAAGGGGGCTCCTACTACGACCAGCTCCTGAGAGAATGCATCAAATGCTCCAGCATCTGCGGGCAACACCCCAAACAATGTGTCCCTTTCTGTAGAAGTAAGAGCTCGATGAGTCGTCTCTCGAAACAGCTCATGTGGGGGCTGGAGGGTTCAGTTTGATTCCTTGTGTTTTCCACCCAGGCCACACCCAAAACTCTTCCCAGTTTTGCCAGTTAACTTACATTACCCTCCATCACTGGCAGATTTTATTTTATTTTTATTATTATTTTTATTATTTAGATTTGTATGCCGCCCCTCTCCGAAAACTCGGGGCGGCTCACAGAATAAGCATAAAAACACAGCGTACAAAATGAATCAAATATATTAAAAAGTAGAAATAAAAACCCTATATGTAGAATAGAATAGAGAATAATACAATGTAGAATAGAATAGAATAGAATGTAGAATAGAATAGAGAATACAATGTAGAATAGAGAATAATACAATGTAGAATAGAATAGAATAGAATGTAGAATAGAATGAGAATAATACAATGTAGAATAGAATAGAATTGAATGTAGAATAGAATAGAGCAGAGTAGAATAGAGAATAATACAATGTAGAATAGAGTAGAATAGAGAATAGAATGTAGAATAGAATAGAGCAGAGTAGAATAGAATAAATAATACAATGTAGAATAGTGTAGAATACAATAGAGAATAGAATGTAGAATAGAATAGAGAATAATACAATGTAGAATAGAATAGAATTGAATGTAGAATAGAATAGAGAATACAATGTAGAATAGAATAGAACAGAGTAGAATGGAATAGAGACTAATACAATGTAGAATAGAGTAGAATAGAATAGAATGTAGAATAGAAAGAGAATAATACAATGTAGAATAGAGTAGAATAGAATAGAGAATAGAATGTAGAATAGAATAGAGCAGAGTAGAATAGAATAGAGAATAATACAATGTAGAATAGTGTAGAATAGAATAGAGAATAGAATGTAGAATAGAATAGAGAATAGAATGTAGAATAGAATAGAGCAGAGTAGAATAGAATAGAGAATAATAGAATGTAGAATAGAGTAGAATAGAATAGAGAATAGAATGTAGAATAGAATAGAGAATAATACAATGTAGAATAGAGTAGAATAGAATAGAGAATAGAATGTAGAATAGAATAGAGAATAATACAATGTAGAATAGAGTAGA
Source organism: Erythrolamprus reginae (assembly GCF_031021105.1). NCBI lineage: Eukaryota > Metazoa > Chordata > Lepidosauria > Squamata > Dipsadidae > Erythrolamprus > Erythrolamprus reginae. Next base: position 771,986 of record NW_027248484.1, on the reverse strand, counting down.
ATAGAATAGAGAATACAATGTAGAATAGAATAGAGCAGAGTAGAATAGAATAGAGAATAATATAATGTAGAATAGAGTAAAATAGAAGAGAATAGAATGTAGAATAGAATAGAGAATAATACAATGTAGAATAGAGTAGAATAGAATAGAGAATACAATGTAGAATAGAATAGAGCAGAGTAGAATAGAATAGAATAGAGAATAATACAATGTAGAATAGTGTAGAATAGAATAGAGAATAGAATGTAGAATAGAAGAGAATAATACAATGTAGAATAGAATAGAATTGAATGTAGAATAGAATAGAGAATACAATGTAGAATAGAATAGAACAGAGTAGAATAGAATAGAGAATAATACAATGTAGAATAGAGTAGAATAGAAGAATACAATGTAGAATACAGTAGAATAGAATAGAGCAGAGTAGAATAGAGAATAATACAATCTAGAATAGAATAGAATGTCCAATATTAATGCTCGTCAAAGTTGGCCCCATGTAGAGAGCATTGCAGTAATCGAACCTCAAGGTGATAAGGGCATGAGTGACTGTGAGTAGAGACTCCCTGTCCAAATAGGGCCGCAACTGGTGCACCAGGCGAACCTGGGCAAACGCCTCCCTCGCCCACAGCCGAAAGTTGGGGTTCTAAAGTCAGCTGTGGATCGAGGATGACACCTAGCTTGGTAATGGATATTCATAGATCTGCTGTGCTTGTATCCAAAGGCAAAATCCATTCGAGGCCACCCATCAGAATTGGTACCGAAGCAAGTCAGGCTGTGGGACAAACATTTATTAACCTTTTCTCTCTCTCTCTCTCCGCCCCATCTGAACTTCCAGACCCCTTTACAACCCCTTTACCAACTCCAGCCGCTCTCCTGCCTCTGCAGCGCAAACTGGGCGCGACCTACGACCAACAGGTGCTGCTGTACCTGGCCCTGGGCTTCTCCCTTTGCATCCTGCTCTTCTCCTTGCTGCTGACTTGGTTTTACTTCCAGAAAAGGCGGGACGAGAAGTTTTGTCGAGCCAGCTCAGCATCTTGCCATAAAAAGGGAGATTGCCCCAAAGGTACAGGCATTTTCCTTCTTCTGGTTGAAGTACGTGGCCTTCCTTGTGGGGACTTGTGAAAACGCTCAGAAGATTCCTGCGCGTAGGCGGTTGAGCAATGACGCCACATGGAATGGGATGGAATAGAGAATAATACAGTATAGAATAGAGTAATGTAGAATAGAACAGAGCAGAATAAAGAATAATACAACGTAGAATAGAAGAGAACAGAATAGAGAATAATACAATGTAGAATAGAGTAGAATAGAACAGAGCAGAATAAAGAATAATACAATGTAGAATAGAAGAGAACAGAACAGAATAGAGAATAATACAATATAGAATAGAGTAGAACAGAATAGAGAATAATACAATGTAGAATAACATAGCATAGTATAGAATAGAATGCAGAATAGAATAGAGAATAATAAAATATAGAATTAAGTAAAATAGAATAGAATAGAAGAATACAATGTAGAATAGAACAGAGTAGGATAGAGAATAAAACAATGCAGAATAGAATAGAGTAGATAGAATAGAGAACAATACAATGTAGAATAATGTAGAATAGAATAGATAATAATACAATGTATAATAGAGTAGAAGAGAAGAATGCAATGTAGAATAGAACAGAGTAGAACAGAGAATAATACAATGTATAAACAAATAAGAAGAGAAGCTGGAAGGGACCTTGGAGGTCTTCTAGTCCAGCCCTTTACTCAAGCAGGAGAACCTATACCACTGATGGTGAACTTTTTTGGGTTTGCTTACATGCATGTGTCCACCACTTCTTCCCTCCCCACAAAAGAAGCTAGCAAGCCATAGCATAGCATAGCATAGCACAGACTTTATTGTCATTGTACATTATGTATACAGCGAGATTAGTTTTAGCCTCACTGGTGCAATCAGTATAAAGAATAATCCCTATGCGAAGTAATTAGGAAAGAAAAAACTAGTGGTAGCTATATTTTTTTCAGCGCCACCGTAACTTCGAGCAGTCACTAAACGAACTGCTATAAATTGAGGACTTATCAAAATCACGGCAGGATTTTTTTCCCCCTTTCAGACGGTCTCATGGAAGTGGGAATTTTCGGGAGCGACTGCGGAGGCAACCAAACGCCGGAGCCGGTGGAAACATGCGGCTTTTGCTTCCCGGAAGTGAGTCCTGCCATCCAGGAGACGCGATCGTGCCCGAGGCCGTACCAGCTCGAGATGCTGGCTGAAGTTGCCGTGGCTACTATCCCTGGCGGGATGGTGCCTCCTCCTTCCTCCTCCGAAGACTGCCATTACCCCATTATGTGTTCCCCATCCCAAGAAAAAATGCAGATAAGCTAAGCCCTAAACAGCCAGGAGTGGGTGGGTGGGAGATAGGAGCACGACAGCCCCCTCCCCAAAAAGCTGCTTGCATTGCTGAGGTCTTGAATTGTAAGGAACCAGCTTACAAGAAAACCTAGCGGTGATTTTCTTTTTTTTTCTTTTTTTAATCTTTGCCAGATTGTTCAAAATTCCTGGTTCCGGATACACAGTGGTACCTCTAACCTCAGAACGCTTTTACTTACAAACTTTTCTAGATAAGAACCGGGTGTTCCAAGATTTTTTTGCCTCTTCTTAAGAACTATTTTCCACTTACAAACCCGAGCCTCCGAAAAGGCAGGGAGAAGCCTCTGTGGGGCCTCTCTAGGAATCTCCTGGAAGGTAACAGGGCCGAAAAAGGCAGGAAGAAGCCTCCGTGGGGCCTCTCTAGGAATCTCCTGGGAGGAAACAGGGCCAGAAAAGGCGAGAAGGCTCCATGGGGCCTCCCTAGGAATTTCCTGGGAGGAAACAGGGCCAGAAAAGGCGAGAAGGCCCCGTGGGGCCTCTCTAGGAATTTCCTGGGAGGAAACAGGGTCGAAAAAGGCAGGAAGAAGCCTCCGTGGGGCCTCTTTATGAATCTCCTGGGAGGAAACAGGGCCAGAAAAGGCAAGGAGAAGGCTCCGTGGGGCCTCTCTAGGAATTTCCTGGGAGGAAACAGGGCCGGAAGAGGCAGGGAGAAGCCTCCGTGGGGCCTCTTTAGGAATTTCCTGGGTGGAAACAGGGCCTTCACCCTTCCTGGGGTTTCCCCAATCGCACACATTATTTGCTTTTACATTGATTCCTATAGGAAAAATTGCTTCTTCTTACAAACTTTTCCACTTAAGAATCTGGTCACAGAATGAATTAAGTTCGTAAGTAGAGGTACCACTGTATGTCAAACAGAAATGCTTGGGGGGGGGGAAACCTTTATAGGTGGTTCTCGACTGACGACCATGCCAAATTTTCAGTTGCTAAATGAGAGATAAGTGAGTTTTGTCCCATTTGATGACCTCTCTCACCACCATAAAAGTTGAATCACTGCTGTTGTGAAATCACACAGTCCTTAAGCGATCCCGGCTTCCTCCATTGATTTTTGCTTGTCGGGTCACGCAAAGCAGATCGCCATAACTCTGAGGACTTTGCAACCATCATCAATGTGCCAAGTGTCTTGAATTTTGATCCTGTGACCACGGAGGAGGCTGCAATGGTGTGAAAAAACAGTCCCGTCACTTTTGTCGGTGATGTTGTAACTTCGGTCACTAAATGGAGCCGTTGTAAAGCCAGAACTACCTGTATGCTGCAGTTTGTTTCGCTTAGAATAGTCAAGTGTGATTGGACACACAAGGAATTTGTCTTTGGCGCTTATGCTCTCAGTGTACATAAAAGAAAAATATACTAGCTGTTTCCTGTTGCATTTGTTCACTAATTTTTTTCTTTTGGTATGTTTGCTTAAACGAAATTTCAGTTTATCTGTACATGAACTCCCCTTCCTGGTATTTTCAATAAAATTTCCAGAGGAAGATCTCCAGGGAAGTGATATTTCCATGGCCAATTCTTCTTCCTGTTTATCTCAGGTGTGTTTTTTTAGACATTAAGAACTAAGAATTGTTGCAAAGGCCTCTTGGCTTTTTAAAGGTGGGAGACAGCAGACACAAAAATAAGAGCTTCAATGCAGTTTTTTAAGCCTTGGCAAATCTCAAAAAAGGGTTCCCGGAAAAGATATTACAGTGTTCCCTTGATTTTCGCGGGGGATGCATTCCGAGACCGCCCACGAAAGTCGAATTTCCGCGAAGTAGAGATGTGGAAGTAAATACACTATTTTTGGCTATGAACAGTGTATCACAGGCCTTCCCTTAACACTTTAAACCCTTAAATTGCAATTTCCCATTCCCTTAGCAAACATTTAGATTATTACTCACCATGTTTATTTATTAAAGTTTATTAAAAAATATTTATTAAAGGCCGATGAAAGTTTGGCGATGACATGACATCATCAGGCGGGAAAAACCGTGGTATAGACTTTTTGCGAAGTTTGAACCCGTGAAAATCGAGGGAACACTGTATTATTATTATTATTAATTAGATTTGTATGCCGCCCCTCTCTGGAGACTCGGAGCGGCTCACAACAATAGGTAGATAGATGATACAGTTTAAGAGAGTTGGAAGGGATCCTGTAGGTCATCTAGTTCAACCCTCTGCCCAAGCAGATCCTATACCAGTGTTGGTGAACCTTTCCAATACCGAGGGCTGATTTGAAGGGAAGAAAAAAGTCCTTATTTTCTGTTCATATTTGGAGTTTCCAATCCAGGAAAACCTTCTCAATGACTTGAAGCTGACAAATAACAGAAGGATTAAAAGTGTGCATTGCGCCTTCTTACTCCATGTTTTTTTTCAGAGAAAAGATACCATCTGCACAGACTGTTGCCTGGAAAAATCTCATGGAGGTTTTGCGTACAAATGGGGGGGGGGGGGGAAGAATGTGATTTAGAGGTTTGATGATTAGACAAAATAGATTATAGAAAGAAGAGTATTATGAATAAGTTTACAGAATGAGCTTCAAATATAACGGCTATGAAAATTATTGGAAGCCACGTCTTTGCATTTTTTTTCTTCTCTGTTATTCTTCACCTTTTTTCTTAAACTGTTTGTGTTCTTTTCCTTTTTTCCTTCGTAGTTTGTGCTAGCTTTTATCTTCTTGTAAACATTTGAATAAAAATTATATAAACAATTTAAAAAGAAAAAGTCATTGCATAATTAAAGCAAAGGAAGAATAACAATCACCAATTCCAACATTACACAGAGGAAAATAACTGTCCAAAATAAACTCTTAAGATTAAATTACAAAAAGCAGAAAAGATAATACACAAACACCAGAAACTTTTCACAACTTCTGGAAGTACAATGTGCACAAACACATTTCAGTTTTAGGCCAAGATATTACGAACAACAATTATATGATCTGAATTTTAATTGGATTCGTAATTTAGAGCACCCTGGATCAAAGTGTCCTAAATCTGGGTCCATATATTCATAGAAATTTTCTTTTAATTAACATCTTGGTTGCTTTTTTCAAATCTGTTCCAGAAAGAAAACTTACCTATCAAGTCCTTTTGTCCCAAAAAACAGAAAAGGATTAACACTTATAACTACTTCTTTAAAATAATATCCCCCCCCCCCCTTTTTCTCTTTTTTTGGAATCTAACAATAAAAAGGAAATAAGTTTGGAGGTGGAGAAAAAATATTATTCAGAGTTCAGCCACAAGAGGGTGCCATAATTCCATTTTAGAAAGAATTTTGAACTTCATGAAGCAGGAAAGGAGTTCCTTTCCTCAAACCTACATTATTTAAAAGGAAACAAGGAGATACAATCACAACACACTCATAAAGGCCCCTTCATTTGCAGTTATAAAGTGGCTGCATTGGCTCGCTGTTAGGAAATTGCTGTTTTATTCCATGTAAATATTAGTTTTAAATTTATCTCGAAGGAACCAATAAAGATCCCGGAGAGTAATCTAGAATAGATTATTATTATTATTATTATTATTATTATTATTATTATTATTATTATTATTATTATTATTATTATTATTATTTATTAGATTTGTATGCTGCCCTTCTCCGATGACTCGGGGCAAGACAAAGTAAAATTTTAGGATTAAAATCTTCGTGAGCTAATAATATTCCTGCAGGCTGGGAGTAGAACCACCATCGTAATTTTTGAATTTTCTCATTAGTTTTTCTGAGAGGCCACAGGGGCTTCAGAAAACAGCTTGGGGAAAGAGAAAAAAAGTCATGTTATGAGAATTACAGGCAGTCCTTGGCTTACGACCACAACTGGGCCCGAAATTTCTTGCCACAGTTGTTAAATGAATTGCTGCAGTTAAATTGGTAACATAGAAACATAGAAGATTGATGGCAGAAAAAGACCTCATGGCCCATCTAAACTGCCCTTGTACTATTTCCTGTATTTTATCTTACAATGGATCTATGTTTATCCCAGGCACAATTCAGTTGCAGTGGATATGCCAACCACGACTGCTGGAAGTTTGTTCTAAGTATCTACTATTTTATCCATCAAATAATATTTTCTCACGTTGCTTCTGATCTTTCCCCCAACTAGCCTCAGATTGTGTCCCCTTGTTCTTGTGTTCACTTTCCTATTAAAAACACTTCCCTCCTGAACCTCATTTAACCCTTCAACATATTTAAATGTTTCGATCACGTCCCCCTTTTCCCTTCTGTCCTCCAGACTATACAGATTGAGTTCATTCAGTCTTTCCTGATACGTTTTATGCTTAAGACCTTCCACCATTCTTGTAGCCCGTCTATGGACCTGTTCAACTTTATCAATATCTTTTTGTAGGTGAGGCCTCCAGAACTAAACACAGTACTCCAAATGGGGTCTCACCAGCACTCTATACAGCGGGATCACAATCTCCCTCTTCCTGCTTGTTATACCTCTAGCTATGCAGCCAAGCATTCTGTTCGCTTTCCCTACTCCCTGACCGCACCGTCCACCCATTTTGAGACGGTCAGAAATCACCACCCCTAAATCCTTCTCTTCTGACGTTTTTGCTAACACAGAACTGCCAATACAATACTCGATTTTATGCTAGAAAACAGTGAATCTCACATACCATCTGCCTTGAACGGCAGGTGGGCATTGAAAGGCCTCTGAACGGCCTACAGGAAGCACACAAGTCAAACTGGGCAAATATTTTGACAAGGTTTAATTTCTGTGAGTTTGCCCCCAAACCAGTACAGTATACTATTCTCTCGACTCTTTTAAACTGGTGGAAAATTACCAGACTGGGTCAGCCATCTCTAGAATACCCAACAGACTCCTGGGACATTCAGGAGCTTTGAAAAAGCAACCAGGCTTGGCTAGTTTAAAGGCAGAGAATGGCTCTTCCCACCCCCCCACCCCCTTTTTTTTTAAGGCAGCTTTTGTCAGCTGAACAGAAATCCAGCTGGTATTCAAGTCATCGGTTGGGCCCTTTTTCTCCTTCGTGCTCCTTCTTCACACAGAAGGGTAAACTTGTTTTGTACAGATTAAAAAAAAAAAAAAGAGGTGTGACAAAACCACTTCCCTGCGGTTACTGGGTGCGCGCGCGCACACACACACACACAAACACGTCAAGCCCTGCAGCCTGAAGGGGTTTTATTTTTATTTATTTTTCCCTTTTTAACAAGGCAAGGATGCAGTTTTCTTCATCAGGGACGAATAAACGCGGCCCCACCTCTTGATAAAATATACAGCCCATATGGGGCTTTGGCCGTGTCTAGACAGTTGGGGGTGTTGGGAGAAAATAAATGCATTTCTGACCAAAAAAACAAACAAAAGCAAACATGCTCCCAGTTTCCAGGAAGAAAGGACAAAGCCAGAAGCTCTTTGTATACAGAGAGAGGGGGGGGGGGGGGAGTGAAAGAGGAAGGAAGGAACGAAAGAGAAAGAAAAGAACTAAGAGGCCAATAGAAGCAGGAGTTTGCTTAGCAAGGAGAGTCCAGGAGTTGAGATTTAATTTAAAAAAAAAACTGCACCGAAGTGGCAGATGGTGCTTTTTTCAACCCCAAGGGTCTCAGGAGGGCAATATTTCTTTGGAAAGGGAAGATGGGGGGACAGTCACCTCCCGACAACCCCCCCCCCCACTTTGCCCTGAGAGATCAGCCTTATTTACATCCAAACCACCCACCCGCTCTCCCCAACCATAATAAATAACCAAGACCAAACTCTTTTTTTACAGTATAAACATGCCAATTCATTCATTTTACTGATGGTTGCAATTATGAATTTCAGTCTTACGGACGGAAAACGATGAACGGAAGTACACGTGTAAAAGAGAGGGGGGGGGGGAGAAATTAATAAAATAGTATTTTTTTTAAAAAAGGGTGGGGGAGGGTAGAAACTTAGCCTGTTCCAGAAAGAACAATTTCCCCCCCTACACACACAAAAAAATACCTGTGACTTAAAAGAGGGAAGGTTTGGCGCCTTCTCCACCACGCCGGTCCCGTCAATCTTGACTCTGGCGAACGGCTTTTTTCCCGAAAAACAAAACAGCCTAATCATTTCATACTGTATTTATTTAATAACTAAAATTTCACAAATAAAAAGGTACTCGCAAAGTCCATCTCGTCGCGGCATCCCCAACTCTCCTCCGTTTTGACTGCTTTCAGACCCAATGGGCGATGAGGATTTAAAAAAAAAAAAAAACAGAAAAAGGGGGAAAAGGGGGGAAAAATCGGGGCTCGGGGTACTTTTTTTGTTTTTGTTTTTCATTAACTGTCGTATGATTGGTCAGTTTGGAGCTGAAGCACCAATGGAGAAGATGCTTGATGGAGAAGATGAGAGCACGTACACACACACACACCCCGCCGGCCTTCCCCGCACACGTCTCGGAGGAACGGCGGGACTCCTCGGGCTTCCCTCTATGTCCCCGTCGAGGGCAACCTTCGCACTATTCTATTTCTTCGCTCAAAGTCACTGACGGCGGCCTCTGGTTAGGGTCACCCCTCCTTCTGTCTTTGCAGGACCGCAAACCCGAGGAAGAGAATTCATTTATTTTTAATTTTTATTTTAAAAAAAAGACCTCCTCTAGGCGGTGAGCCAACTGGCAAGCAGGTCCTGTCGCAGCTCGGGGCCAGGTGGTCGAATGGGTGTCGTTGTTTTTTTTCTTTCTTTCCATTTCAGGTAGTGTTGTGTGTTTTATTCGGAAGTCTACCCCTCCTTTCGCTTCCTTTTCCTTTCCTTGTCGCGTCGGCTGCTGAGCGGGGCTACTCGTACTCCAGGAACTGTTTGTGATAGAACAGCAAGTATCTGCGGAGTAGGGAAGAAGAAAGGTGGGTTGTAAGAGCTAGGACGACGTGGGTGCGCAGACCCACGTCGACATGCGTTCTGGCTCATCTCCAGCCCCCACCCACCCACCCCTGAGCTCTGTTTAAAGCAGAAAGGATTTGGATTTAAAAAAAATAAAATAAGGGAGGGACGGTTTCAGGGAAGGTTTTTTTGTTTCCAGTTCATGTGGTGAGAGTCTAAATAATTCAAGGCCAGTGACTCATCAGAGGATATGGTTGGGATGCTGAGGGCTTGGGAAGGAAAGGAAAAGAAAGGGAAGGGGAAAGAGAAGAAGGGAAGGGAGGAAAAGGAAAGAAAAGTTGGGAGAAGGGAAGCAAGAAGGAAAGGGAAGAAGGGAAAGGCAAAGAAGCCCTGAATTTAAGACCCAGGACTGAAGAATAAAGCTGCCTTCCCCAAGAGACGCTCAGAACATACATTCTAACAATGAATGAATTCTAAGAGGCCTGAAATGTACAACATTTTGTGGGCAACCGTCCACACATTCCATTCCAACAGTCCTTTTCCCTTTCATTCAGGAAGGGGAGGGGGAGATGGTCTCCATCCTCCATGTAGCAGAGGACGTCAGAGAAAGGAAGGAAATATTGGCGAAAAGAAATGACCTACAGGATTATAGGCATTCCTTGGCAATACAGATAGTCCTTGAACTTACAACCACAATGGAGCCAAAAAATTTCCCAGCCGTCAGGCGAGTTTTGCCCATTTTGTGACCTTTCTCACCACAGTTGTTAAGTGAATATCGCTGCAGCTCTTAAGTTAGTAACATGGCTGCTAAGTGAACCTGGCTTCCCCATTGACTTTGCCTATCAGAAGGTCACAAATGGCGATCAAATGACCAAGGACACTGCGACCGTCATAAGTACGAAGCACTTGCAAAGCGTCCAAATACTGACCACCTGACCATAGGGATGCTGCAATGGTCATTAAGTGTGAGAAATGTCACTTTTATCAGTGCCGTTGTAACTTTGAACAGCCATGCTCGTAAGTCAAGGACAACCGATGCAACCATGGAAGGAGTATTATGAATATTGGTTATGACCTATAAAGCCCTACATAGCATCGGACCAGATTACCTCCGAGACCGCCCTCTGCCGCTTGAGTCCCAACGACCGGTGAGGTCCCACAGAGTCGGCCTTCTCCAGGTCCTGTCAACTAGACAATGTCGCTTGGCGGGACCCAGGGGAAGAGCTTTCTCTGTGGAGGCCCCGGCCCAGAGATTCGCACTGCCCCCACCCTCCTCGCCTTCCGTAAAAGCTTAAAGACCTATTTATGCCGCCAGGCCTGGGGCCATTAGATCCTATCCCCTGGCCGATGAATGTAGTATGTTTTGTTGTGTGAATGGCAATGAATGGTTTTAAATCTTATTAGAGTTTTTTTAAAGGTTTATAGTTATATTAATTGGATTTTTAGATATGTATATGATATATTGTTTTGGATACGTTGACAGCCGCCCCAAGTCCTCAGAGAAGGGCGGCATACAGATCCAATAAATAAATAATAAATGAATATAAGGTTTTTGTATCTCAGGCAGCTTGACACTGGGCTATGCCTAGTCACCCTCTTCTGCGTGAATCCGGGGTTCACAGACTCTCTCCCATTTTGTGAAACGAAAACCAACGACAACAAAATTTTTCCTTTCCTAATACGGCAATACAAAATCCCGGTGAAAATCCCAGAAGCAAAAGGGAGAAAGTGGAATAACACTTTTGGACCCCTCCTTCCCATCCCTGGGAAACCAGAAAAGCAGCAAAAACTGGTGAGTCAGGCCAAAAAGAAAAACGAGTCCATTTGCATAACGTATGCAGGCTGCAGAACTGAGCTGTCAAAGTGCAGGCTGAGCGCAACAGTGTTAATGCTTGTTTAGAGCAGCATTGCTCAGTTTTGGCCACTTTGAAGATGCGCGGGATTCAACTCCCAGGATTCCCCGGCCAGCTGTGGGATTATGGTAATATATACCCTGCGGGCTGGGGAATCCTGAGAGCTGAAGTCCACACAAAGTTGAAAAACATTGGTTTAGAGCAGTGATGGCAAACTTTTCTTTTCTCAGATGCCGAGAGAGGGTGGGCGTGCACTATCGCATATGTGCGAGTGCCCACACCTATAATTCAATGCCTGGGGAGGGCGAAAACAGCCTCCCTCACCTCTAGAGGCCAGAAAGGCCCTGTTTCCCAACTTTTGGTGGGTCCAGTAGGCTCGTGTTTCACCCGTCCCCAAACTCCAAAAGGCTTCCCTGCAGCCGGAGGAGGGTAAAAATGCTCTCCCCTCTGCCCCCAGAGGCTCCCTGGAAGCCAAAAACGCCCTCCCAGAGCCTCTGTGTAAGCCAAAAATCACCTCGCCGGCACACAAATGCATACTGGAACTGAGCTATAGCAGCAGCTCACGTGCCAGCAGATATATATATTTGTTTGGCAAGGCCCAGGGGAAGAGCCTTCTCTGTGGCGGCCCCAGCCCTCTGGAATCAACTCCCCCCAGAGATTAGAACGGCCCCCACCCTCCTTGTCTTTCGCAAACTACTCAAGACCCACCTTTGTCGCCAGGCATGGGGGAGTTAAGATATTTCTTCCCCTAGGCCATTACAAGTTATGCATGGTATGCTTGTGTGTATGTTTGGTTTTTATAATTAGGGTTTTTAGTTGTTTTATTAAATTGGATTGTTACATGTTGTCTTTTACCATTGTTGTTAGCCGCCCCGAGTCTGCGGAGAGGGACGGCATACAAATCCAATAAATAAATAAATAAATATGGCTCCTTGTGCCACCTGTGGCACCTGTGCCATAGGTTTGCCATCACTGGTTTAGAGTAAGGTACCATTCCTTTCTTTGAGGCCACTCCAAAAACATAGGTCATTTAAAAAAAAACACATTATCACAGGCTTTGAGATAATCCTCCAGATCAGAGGTGTCAAACTCAAGGCCCAGGTACTTAGAGCTGGTCTGGGAATTCACCTGGAAACAGAAAAGGACCTACCCACTGTGCCTCTACCAGCAAAATCAGAGCTTGACGAGCCCGTTTTCTCTGGCAGAGGGTTGCAGGAGGCCGTCACAGCCAAAAATGGAGCTCGGGAGCCACTACAGGTGCCCCTGACGTGAGTGGTGTTGAGCTGGCCATGCTCCCCTCTGCCCCCCCCCCCCCACTCGCAGGTCAAACATAACCCTAATGGGGCTCTCAATGAAATCGAGTTTGACACCCCTGCTCCAGAACAAGGTAAATTTTTATTTTCACATGTTCTCTCTAATTTTGTTCCTTTTTTCTATTTCAATGACATGGTAGGAAGCAAAACTTGGCATTTTGTGTTAGAGAGGGGTTTGACATACCCTTCACTGTCTAATACGTCCTTAATGCTAGCCTTGGTAATTATGGCATCGTCACATTTGAACCATTGGTCTCTGTGTTGCCGAATAAAGCTGGTATAATGCCCGCTCTCCAGGGTTCCTTGATGGTTAACTACTGCAAACAAGGAATACCTGTCGGAATGAACAGAAAACAGCTTGGTTTTTTACCAACATAGAACCTTTAGCCCATTCAATAATCAACATTTTGCTAGTATGTACTTGTATGTAAGCTGGGCCATCCAAGGCGGCTACATTCCACATACTACGTGCTATCCTCAACGTACAACCACAATTGAGCCCCAAAACCTCTGCTGCTAAGTTGTTAAGCGAATTCTGCCCCGTTTTGCAACCTCTCTTACCGCAGTTGTTATAAGGGAATCACTGCAGAAGTTAGTTAAATGAACCTTGGCTTCCCCGTGGACTTTTCTTGTCAGAAGATCACAAGGGATATATGACCCTCCCCCAGGACACTGCAACTGTCACAAATATGAACCAGTTGCCAAACATCTGAAATTTTAAGTTTGGAAAGTGGTTGCAAGTCACTTTTTTCAGTGCCGTTGTAGCTTCAAACGGTCGCTAAACGAACTGATGTAAGTCGAGGACTACCTATGTCGTCTAGTATTTCTGAAAAGCATCGATAGTGTTTTTATTACTCTGACTATCAATGCTAATCCAAGCTGCCAAAACGTCGGGTGGGTTAAGTTTTTATTTACAGCACATTTTTGCGTGCCACCCTTTCTACAGAGCCTGGGTGGGCTTTAATAGACCAGGGTTTACTTCAATGGGACAAATGAGTAGATAACATTTGTGGAGCCGTAAGTCTTTAAAAAATAGATAGAAGGAAGGCTGGGTGAGGGGGAGGGGGAACGGTGGAGAGAAATGGAATGGAAAAGTCACTGTTTGAAGAAACAGCATTTGGTTCCTGGGCAATTCCCCCCCAGAGCTAGTTTAGAACACAAAGTGCTAAAAAAAATTGGCTACTGGACTCTGCAAGGCAGCTTTTTATGCCGTTTTAAGGGATGTATCTGAGACCAAGAAGCACAGAAGACAAAGCCACCTACTTATTATCACTGTTTAGACTATCTGCTGGTTGCTGGTACTGCCCATTCATTCTGCTCTCTTTACTACAATAAAAACAAACAAACAAACAAAAAACACCATGTTCAGTGTCATTTAAAAAGACAGCGGGTTATCAAATCGCCCTTTTAGTTAACAGACATTTGAAATCGGAAGGGATCTCCTTATTTTCTCGACATTTCCTGAAGAGGAGAAACAAGTGTTTTAAATAAAGAGACAACACTGACATAACTTACCCCTGGCATGGAGAAAGCCAGCAAAACACCAAAGCTACAAAGCCGGAGATTTAAATTACTAGTTTCAGGGTTTAAGGCTATTGACAAGGTGAATTCAGAATGCTCTATATCACGGGTGTCAAACTCACTATGTCACATGACATATCGGGAATCCCCCCCCCCCTTGCTAAACTGGGCGGGGTCAGCATGTGATGCATCCGTGAGTTTGACACCTCTGCTCTATATGCAGTGCTACTTGGAACTTTTTGAGAAATAATCTTTCTCCGAAGAGGAGAAAGATAAATTTACTGCTCCCTAAACGTATCTTCAAAGGTCCTCTACCCCCCACCTCACCCCAATGGCAATTTTTCCAACCTGGACACCTTCTTGAAAGGTCGATTTCAAATCTCAGCATTTCCTGGGACAAAGGTCATGCTGGGAGGAGAATGCTGGAGAACCTTTGACTGACCGTTTAAGGGGGGAGAAATTCCTGCCTTTATTATCATAGCCAAAAGTTTTAAAATGTGAGCGTGTAACTTTTATACTTGTTTTATATCAGTGATCAGTCAGGCAATAAAATTGTCATTTTTCTTCTTGGCGTAGCAATCAAATCAAAGGAAGTTGATTAGTTAAATAAAAAGCAAGTATATATACAAAACAATTAAAGGGACTATGATAGCAATGGCACTTAGAATTGTATACCGCTTCACAGTGCTTTACAGCCCTCTCTAAGCGGTCAGCATATTGTCCCACAACCATCTAGATCCTCGTTTTACCGACCTCAGAAGGATGGAAGGCTGAGCCAACCTGGAGCCGGTCAGGATCGAACTCCTGGCAGCGAGCAGTGAATTAGCCTGCAATACTGCACTCTCACCACTGTGCCACCGCGGCTCTTATGCATCTTAGAGGGAGGGAGGTGGAATCCCTCTCTTTTCACTAAAGATACTCCTGCTTAATTTCAATTGTGACATCCATGCCAGCGGAACCACTGAAAAGAACATCCAATTATAGTCGCCACCTACAAGTTGGACTAAACAATTCCCTTTAAATGCTGGCTAAGACGTGGAGGCTTTCTCGCCAGAAGATATTTCCAGTACATACCTAGAAGCCATGAAAGGCGTCATGTCCAGCTCTAGTGGAAAGGAGACATACGTAGTGATCTTCCGTCTCAGTTTGGCCGAGTGTTCAAACCGCTGGATTAAAAAAAAAGGGTAGATCATCAGATTTTTAACTTCCTTAATGTAACAGCTTCTCATCAATTAGAATAGAATAACAAGAGTTGGAAGGGACCTTGGAGATCTTCTAGTCCAACCCCCTGCTTAGACAGGAAACCCTACACCACTTCAGACAGATGGTTATCCAACATCTTCTTAAAAATTTCCAGGGTTGGAGCATTCACAACTTCTAGAGGCAAGTTGTTCCTCAGAGTCAACTTGTAGGTTGGTCCTCTCCTTTCTTTCTTTCTTTCTTTCTTTCTTTCTTTCTTTCTTTCTTTCTTTCTTTCTTTCTTTCTTTCTTTCTTAGATTTGTATCCCGCCCATCTCCATAGACTCGGGGCGGCTAACAACACAATAAAAACAGTTTATAACAAATCTAATAATTTACAATATAAAATATTAAAACCCCATTATTAAACAGACATACACACAAGCATACCATACATAAATTGTATAGGCCCGGGGGAGATATCTCAATTCCCCCACGCCTGATGACAAAGGTGGGTTTTAAGGAGTTTGCGAAAGGCGAGGAGGGTAGGGGCAATTCTAATCTCTGGGGGGGGAGTTGGTTCAAGAGGGCCGGGGCCGCCACAGAGAAGGCTCTTCCCCTGGGTCCCGCCAAGCGACATTCTTTAGTTGACGGGACCCAGAGAAGACCCACTCTGTGGGACCTAACTGGTCGCTGGGATTCGTGCAGCAGAAGGCGGTCCCTGAGATAATCTGGTCCGATGCCATGAAGGGCTTTATAGGTCATAACCAACACTTTGAATTATGACCGAAAACTGACCGGAAACCAATGCAGACTGCGGAGTGTTGGTGTAACATGGGCATATTTGGGGAAGCCCATGATTGCTCTCGCAGCTGCATTCTGCACGATCTGAAGTTTCCGAACACTTTTCAAAAGTAGCCCCATGTAGAGAGCATTACAGTAGTCGAGTTTCGAGGTGATGAGGGCGTGAGTGACTGTGAACAGTGACTCCTGGTCCAAGTAGGGTCGCAACTGGTGCACAAGGCGAAGCTGGGTCCAACATCTTCTTAAAAATTTCCAGGGTTGGAGCATCTACAACTTCTGGAGACAAGTTGTTCCACGGATTCATTGTTCTAACTGTGAGGAAATCTGTAGGTTGGTCCTCTCCTTTATTAGTTTCCACCTATTGCTTTTTGTTCTACCCTCAGGTGCTTTGGAGAATAGCTTGACTTCTTCTTCTTTGTGGCCGCCCCTGAGATATTGGAAGACTGCTATCATGTCTCCCCTAGTCCTTCTTTTCCTTAAACTAGATATACCCAGTTCCTGCGACAGTTCTTCATGTTTTAGCCTCCAGTCCCCTAACTGTCTTTGTTGCTCTTCTCTGCACTCTTTCTAGAGTCTCCACACCTTTGTTGCCTCGTGGTGACCAAAACTGAACGCAGTATTACAAGTGTGGCCTTACCAAGGCCTTATAAAGTGGTATTAACACTTCACGTGATCTTGATTCTGTCTCTGTTTATGCGGCCTAGAACCATGTTGGCTTTTTTGGCAGCTGCTGCACACGGCTGGCTCCTATTTAAATGGTTGTCCACTAGGACTCCAAGGTCCTTCTCACAGTTACTACTTTTGAGCAAGGTACCACATATGCTGTACCTATGCATTTTGGTTTTCTTGTCTAAACATAGAACCTTACTTTTTTCACCATTGAATTTCATTTTGTTAGATGCTGAAAGTTAGTTAGCTTGGGTGTAGAAAAGTAACTACGGATGGTCCTTAAGGTACAACCATAATTGAGCCCAAACTGCTCAATTGCTAAGCAAGACTGTTGTTAAGTGAGCTGTGCCCCATATTATGACCTTTCTTGCCACAGTTGTTAAGTGAATTGCTGCAGTCATTAAGTTAGCAACACAGTCATTAAGTGAATCTGGCTTCCCCCATTGACATTGCTTGTTAGAAGGTTGAAATAGGTGATCGTGTGACCCCGAGACACTGCAACCATCATAAATACGAGTCAAGTTTCCAAACTGACCAAATTTAGATCACGTGAACACGGAGATGGTGCAAAGGCCAACAGGACCCAGAGTGAAAAATGGTCCTAAGCCATGTTTTTCAGTGCCATTGTAACTTCGAATGGTCACTAAATGAATGGTTGAAAGTCAAGGACTACTTGTACATGAATACAGCAGTGTGTCAGAAGTGAGTGTCTTTTATACAATTTGTATGGTTGCCTGTTGTTTCTTCTTTTTAGAATAAAGGAGAGATCAGAAAGGGAGAAAAAGGTTTTAAAAACAATTTATAATTCTTGGGGTATTCTAGGATTTTTAGACGTAGATTCAGCCTGAAATCTTCTTTGTACAAACCTAGCACTGAGATATGCTGATTTACAAAGCAACACAAATAATATTCTAGATCTCTCACGCTGCCAAGACACAAGTGGCTGAAAAAGATTAATTTCAGAAACAATGGGAAATGTGATAAGCTCCGTATTTTCATCATCATCCGAATAAAATGCTATAAGCAGATATGAACAGGGGGGCAGAAAGATTAATGAACTCTTCTTCCGAAAGGCAGCGTTTCTCCAAATTTCTAAAAAAAAAACCAACCTCCTGTCCTATTTACCTTCCTAGGTAATTGTACTCCAATTTCAGAAGCAGAACAATTCCCTAGCAACAGAGCAGGCTATTTTCCGAGCACGAGAAAAGAAATTACACAGACGAGATAGCCTTTCACATTTTTTTTTGTTTGCCATATTACATTATTAACATTGTCAGAAGACACAGCTCTTCATCATGACTCTGATAACAGTTCGGCTATAAATAACGTACAGCCCCCTATCCATTACTTCAGCTGCCGGAATTTAGCAATATTAGTTCGCTGGCATTTGAACGCTGTTTTGAGGCATTAAATATTAAAATCTTAATTCTGAACAGACGGGATGACAGGGTGATTCATGGCAAGGGATCATCCTTTGACATTCAATACAAATTCTGCCCGTTTCCAAAATACCCTTCTCTGCGTTCACTTTTATGAAATCTAGACTTTTGGATATATTTTGGATGGTCTGATGTTAGCCTTGGAGTTAATCTATCCTGATCTGGGTGCTCATTTCTGGTGGAGAGATGCTGGGGCCTTTTTGTTCTTTTTTTTTTTTTTATAGTCCCTTTTACATAGTCTACTGACCTTGTTAGTGTCCGTGTGTCTATTGATGACTGATTTGTCAAGAGTGCCAAGAGAGCACACCAAGGACCTTTCATGTCAACCCTGAGCTACAAATATTCTCCTTCATTAGCATCTCAATTCTGCAAGTTTCATAAAATATTAATCTCCAGCAACCACTGGCAAAAATCCTGACAAAACCATTTAAATGCCTGTTGAAGCTCTATTGTAGTTATAGTTGGAAACATATAATGGCAGGTATTTGAAAGTATGCCTCAAATGAACAGATATCCTCATTAATATCAAATTACATGGGTCAGCTAGCTTGTTGCACCAGGTATACAACTGGAGGACAAATAATTTAATAGCAAAGACCACTGTGAAAGAACCCACTTCCTCTGAACTACTCTAGTATTCTCTAATTCAATTCTTCTGGACAGTTTATGGAATCCAGGCTAAAAGTTTTAAGTTGCAACATGTGGCTTTATGGATCTTATAACAGCAGAGAGTTGGATCTGCAATGTCTACGGAAATTCTCAATCTTCCAAGTCATGATTGAACCAAAGGCCCTTTTCCCAAAAGGAAATTAGACTTCCTTGTTTTTCTTTGAAAACATTTTGCTTCTCATCCAAGAAATTTCTTTAGAACTGAAGAAGCTTCTTGGATTGGAAGCACAATATTTTCAAAGAAAAAAATCAAGGAAGTCCAGTTGCCTTTTAGAAAATGCACCTTTGGGACAGAAACTGAAATGTTAAACTCTGGATAACTAATCAATCTAGAAATACATTATCCAACAGTCACAAGGTATTCCCAATTCTTAAGTGTGCACACTCGGTTCAAAACTGAGATTCAGTCCACTCATGAGATTTAAGATAAAATCCACAAAATAAAGAAAGCCAACCAATTCCATGGAGGAAGATTTGCTTTCAGGAATCATCATTTAGCAACTCACTTTGAGATGAAAACAAGCCACAATGGGTAGCTTCTTCATAGTGAGCTGTTTGGTAGATTCTTGGTAGCTGTGGCAACCACTACATTTGATTTTGGCACTGCTTCCTAGATGTTCTGGCCTTGTAAACCTGAAAAAAATATGTTTAAAACAGAATGGATAACCAGCACAAGTAACTATTTCACTTTAAATTTCCATTTAGTATCTTTTACATACAATCTTCTACACGTTTTACATTTAAAATACTAGCTTCATCAGAGTTTTTATTCATTTCAAATCCTTGGCTGATTTCCAGATTTAAAAAAACATTAAAAAACCATAACTTATACATAACCTACCCATGTTTCCCCAAAATAAGACCTGTCTTCTATTTTTTTTTAACCCTGAAATAAGCGCTTGGCCTTATTGCCATGCACTCAAAAGCCCAATTGAGCTTATTATCAGGGGATGCCTTATTTTGCGGAAAAGTGGTGTTAAAATGTTCCTTAAGACATTTCCCATAATGTTTGTTTATATTCTTAAAACCAAGCTTACCTGAAAAATATGACAATAGAAATAAATTTGGCTCAGTGGCCAATCTATCACAAAATGGCTGAAATGAAGAGATCACCTCAGGGGGGAGGGGGGATTTAAAGCTTTGATTAGGTGAATAGGCCAATGTTTTGCATGTGCTTAAACATACATAATTGAGGCGTTTGTGAGGACAGATTAAACATTTTTTCACATTGCCAAAATACAACATAGTTCCCCAAATCTGGAAATTATCTTGGAAGAAATCTAAAAGCATGTTTTTATAATTGCCATCTTACCTTCCAGAATCAAAGCGATCAACTGATTAAAAAAGAAATATGGAAATCTTGCAATTGTTGAGACAATGCTTGGGTCAAGACCTCTCTTACTGAAACAGTAAATCTGAATTTTGTACTGAACCTTCTTTCACACAAATGAATGTCCATCCATCCATCCGTCAAGATGATCGTTCCTTCTACATACAATGAATTCTTTGCCTGGAACAGCTATACCAAACTAGCCGTTTGAGAGATACACACCACACAGAGCTGATCTTCAAGACGCTACAGAAAGGGTATAGAACTTCTAAATGAATTATATCTTTTAGCAACTGCGGCTGCTGACTTAGTGGTTACAGTCAAAGACAGCTGAAATCCAGAAGTTTCAAGGTGTTCACATTTGAATACTTTCTCTTCCAATCTTTAACAGCTTCAGATTAGCCATCATCCACTTTTGATGTGAAAAAAAATTGCCTCCTAAAATCTCTGAAGGGCCAAAACTAACTTTGAATGTGAGATTAACCTCTTCTGAAATTTCCTGCTTGATGAATGCAGCAGAATTACTTAGAAACCAAGACAATATATTAACAAATAAATCCTATATAGTATGAATCAATAAGATAAAAGCATAGCTGTATTGGCATCATTACTGTACAGTATTTCCATGATAAAGGAGAAGGTTTAAAGATGAACTCCATATTTTGTTTAGGGTGACCACCAAAATATGTACCAGTGGACAGTTATGGGATTAGATGGAGGTTTGATCCAGTAGGGCTGTTACTGTGATATTAATTACTATAATAGAGATAGCTGAATGGATCTGGTTATCATTGTTCTGAAGGTGCTTGTCAGATTCCAAGAAAATGGAAGAATCTTAGGGGGAGGAACCAATCTATAATCCTAAACAATTTAGTCTCAAGTCCTAATTACAGTGCGGTGAATTAGTGAATAAAGAAAGACGTCCCCCTGAATATCTCCATTTAACTGACCTGAAAGCAGGTAAACAAGTGGTAAACAATGAAACAGTGAACAGGTAAACAGTTAAATACTGAGGAAATATTTTCAATATTCAACTGAGACTATGGATAACTACATAGAGGAAAGCCCAGACAGGAACTTGAAAACATTGCCCATTCTTGCAAGGAAATTGAGTGTAAATTCAGAGAGGCCACTCTGTGGTCTGTTATCTATTTGGAGACAAGAAAGTCTGTGCAGTGTTCTTCGTATGGATTTCTGTATACTATTGAACAAAGTCTCCAGCATTTTTTTTTTCAATTTTCCAGAAGAAGTGGTTGTGTGATAATTCTGTAACTTCTCAGATCTTTTGTGTAGTGACAGTTGCATCAGGTGGAATAGAAATAAAGTCTACTTATTGTGTTTTCAAAGAAGGATAAACTACTAAACATTGCTCATCTCTTGATCTTTCTTGAATTCAGTACTAAGATGCATTCCACGTCATATTTTAGCAGAACATTCTGTTAAAAACTAGTAGAATTTTTTCTTCATAAGGCCAACCAACAGGGTTCAAAAACTGATGACACAATGGAGGTTTCCTGCTTTACCATTTTGGCTGGCTACTTCGCTTAGCAATTTCTCTTTTATGCTGGATTTTTCTTCCTTACTTCTAAGACTCGCCACTTCTGTTCACTGAGCTAGGGAGGGATAGGTAAGAGGCAGACTATCCAGAATTAAGGAAAACAAGGATTGCGAACCTGCACCTATGATCTACAGAGATACCGCCTATGTAGGCCATAGTTCAACGTCGTTTTATTTTAAAAGCCTGTAAGATGAAAGATCAAAGGTGTTTATATTTACCCTGAGCTTGCCTCGCTTTGCAACATAGGAAGCAACGCTGTCTACTGTCTAACATAATCAAGGATACACAGTGCTGAAATTTACCATGGGGAAAGCTAAACTGAGGAGTTTTTGTTTTGTCTTGGTTACCTACCAGCTTCTATCAAGTTTATGCTACATGCTTATTTTTTTGTCCTGGCCTCTTTTTCCTATAACTCTTTGAGTTGCTTGCACGATGATTCAGCAGAAATAATTGCAGCCGTGGTGATGGTTTTTTTTTTGCTCCTGGGCCATCTGCCTGCCAATTGCTCATCTGCAGACAGGAGGAGGGAAGGTAAGATTGCTCCTTTCTAAAGTCAGTCTGCCAGTCTGTACCTTCGCAAGCAGTCTGTGAGGGTGGTGGTTCCTGACACATGGCTCTCTCCGTTCACCACGCTGCCGTCGCTGCCTGGACTCAGAGGCCAAAATGGGGTGGAGGAACCGGGCAAGTCCAGGCTGATGTCCCAGAAGGGGTCTATCGTTGTGGACACACCGCTAGTAGGAGGAGGAGGGGAAAAAAAGGAGTTCAGCCATGGGATGATTATTATTATTATTTATTTATTTATTATTATTTATTAGATTTGTATGCTGCCCCTCTCCGTAGACTCGGGACGGCTCACAACAATAACAAGAACAATGTAAGAACAAATCTAATAATTTAAAAAACACTAAAAACCCCATTATTAAAAGCAAACATACACACAAACATACCATGAATAAACTGTATAGGCCCAGGGGAGATGTGTCAGTTCCCCCATGCCTGACGGCAGAGATGGCTCTTATTAAAAGCGATACTTTGGACAGAAGTGATTGTGGGGTCCCTAGTACTCTCTGAGTTTAAGGGTTTGCCTGCGGACGATTCATTACCCAACTAGGTAACAACCTCAGCGCTAGAAGGTAGTGGGTTTGCAGAGTGAAGAAAGATGGAGGAGGATGACAACATAGAAACATAGAAACGTAGAAGACTGACAGCAGAAAAAGACCTCCTGGTCCATCTAGTCTGCCCTTATACTATTTTCTGTATTTTATCTTAGGATGGATATATGTTTATCCCAGGCATGTTTAAATTCAGTTACTGTGGATTTATCAACCACGTCTGCTGGAAGTTTGTTCCAAGGATCTACTACTCTTTCAGTAAAATAATATTTTCTCATGTTGCTTTTGATCTTTCCCCCAACTAACTTCAGATTGTGTCCCCTTGTTCTTGTGTTCACTTTTTTATTCAAAACACTTCCCTCCTGGACCTGGACAACAATGAGGTCCTTAGTGTTCTGAGTTAAGTTGTTTTCTTGCAGACGTTTCATTACCCAAATAGATAGCATCATCCATGCAATGATGATGAAAGCCTACTCCATTTCAGCACTGATGAATGTCTGCAAGAAAACAACCAAAACCAAGGATCCCACAGTCTTCCTCCTCTTTTGCTCCTCACCCACTTCCTTCTAGCATTGATGAAGTTACTTAGTTGGGTCAAGAAACATCTGCAAGAAAATCACCAAGTTCAGAGAGAACCAGGGATCCCATAGGTCAACCCTGTATTACAAATATTATATTTGTATGCCGCCCCGAGTCTACGGAGAGGGGCGGCATACAAATCTAATAAATAATAATAATAATAATAATAATAATAATAATAAAAGTAATATCAGGAACAATCATTTTACCTATTAAAATTGAGAGGACAAAAAGAATAAGGAGGAATCCGTGCAAATCAAGAGATCCAGAAAATGGTGTGGTACTACTTTACATAAAAGTAGGTTCACAAGGATAAACGCCGAGAGGAAAAACATTCTGGCAACCCTTCCACGTCCAAAATGAATGTGGAGAAGTGGAAGAAAAATTGGCACTTCACCTCTAGGGGGGGCTCGCAAAACAGATTTCCAACAAAGAACATTTAAAATTTATTTAATGGAGACCTTCAGATTATAGAACAAGATCTGAATGTTAGGGAACGGACAAAATTTTAACCCTTGAAATATAAACCAGCAAGAGGAGTTAATGAAAAGTCCATAAAACGTAACATTGCAAAATTATTTTAAGTTCCAGCAGCTCAGGTCTCCTTTAAAAAAAAAAAAAAAGCATTGGCTGCCCACTTGCTTTATAATCAAGCCAAGGCTGATTTTTAAACTCCTGGTGATGTTTATTTACATATGGCTGAAAAGGACTGCCATCATGGCATCACCAGGAAAAAAAAGGTTGTCTTAATGCCAGCAGGTTTAAGAGCAGTAGGTTAGTTATTACACAATTGAACTCTTTTCTTTATTTCATTTGGGTTCTTACTGAAACTTCCCTCCTAGGCATTCGCTCTCCCTCCCTCCCTCCCTCTCTATATATATATTTCAAGAAGATATCGCCATTTGATTCTGTTTTTAAAAGACTTGCTCATACTCACTGGCAGACTTGACAAGTGACATCAGACTGTAGTCCACCTGTGAAGATTTGGTCTATGATACAGTTACAGTGGTTGGGATTGCTGGCTTTCTTCCCATTATCGTCACCTGAAAAAAAGGAAATAAGCAGACTTTGTTTTCAAGTCTTCTGAATATTTGCCTGCAGCTGTGCAGAAAACTACGCTCTTTATATACTAGACATAAGGGTAATCATTGATTTACAATCATTCGTTTAGTGACCGTTCAAAGTTACAAAAACAATATTCCTTTATAGCTCTCTTAAGCAGCTTACAGAGTCAGCATGTGGAGAGGGGCAGCATATTAATCAGATAGATAGATAGATAGATAGATAGATAGATAGATAGATAGATAGATAGATAGATAGATAGATAGATAGATAGATAGATAGGGTCATCTGGTCAGCTTTTGTGACTCTCTGACAAGCAAAGACAAGGGGGAAGGTCAGATTCACTTAATATCTGTGCTACTAACTTAACAACTGTAGTATTTCACTTAAAACTGGTAAGGAAGGTCATAAAATTGGATGGGGCTCATTTAACAACTGCCTTGTTTAGCAATGGAAATTCTGGTCCCTATTGCGGTTTGTAAGTCAAGGACTGCCTGTAGAAACATAATATAGAAACATAGAAGATTGACAGCAGAAAAAGATCTCCTGGTCCATCTAGTCTGCCCTTATACTATTTCCTGTATTTTATCTTAGGATGGATCTATGCTTATCCCAGATGTTTAAATTCAGTTAATGTGGATTTACCAACCATGTCTGCTGGAAGTTTGCTCCAATCATCTACTTCTCTTTCAAATAATATTCTCTCACGTTGCTTTTGATCTTTCCCCCAACTAACCTTGTTTTTGTGTTCACTTTCCTATTAAAAAACACTTCTCTCCTGAAACTTATTTAACCCTTTAACATATTTAAGTGTTTCGGTCATGTCCCCCCTTTCCCTTCTGTCCACCAGACTATCCAGATTGAGTTCATGAAGTCGACCCAAGATCTACTTTTTTGTGGTATATCTAATGTTCCAAGAGTAAAGAAGTACATCAGGAATGACAGCTATGAAAAAAAGGTTACTTCTATTTTATTGCTTCGAGTTGTGCTCGGTTGACCAAACCAAGAAAGTAGAGAACTTGATCCAAAATTAGATATGAGAAACTCTGTCATAGAGATAGTAGTAATATATTATTATTAAGTGGGAAATTGGCTGGTTTTTCTGTGCCCCAAGGACACCTTCCAGAAGAGGTGGCCCTGCTATGGCAGTAAGTGGCAATGATGATTTAACTGCACTTCGAGGGGTTGAGTAATACATGTAAGTAAAAATGATTCTTGCTGTTAAGAAAATTGCACATGTCATTATTCACACCATCTAGCAAAATCACCAGTCAAGTAAGGTAAGAAAGGCAACATTCGCAAATGTTGAGCATTTCATAATTTATTTCACAATACAAATCTGAGTATTGTATTGGCAGTTCAGTGTTGGCAAATACTTCAAAAGAAAAGGATTTAGGGGTAGTGATTTCTGACAGTCTCAAAATGGGTGAACAGTGCAGTCAGGCGGTAGGGAAAGCAAGTAGGATGCTTGGCTGCATAGCTAGAGGTATAACAAGCAGGAAGAGGGAGATTATGATCCCACTATATAGAATGCTGGTGAGACCACATTTGGAATACTGTGTTCAGTTCTGGAGACCTCACCTACAAAAAGATATTGACAAAATTGAACGGGTCCAAAGACGGGCTTCAAGAATGGTGGAAGGTCTTAAGCATAAAACGTATCAGGAAAGACTTCATGAACTCAATCTGTATAGTCTGGAGGACAGAAGGAAAAGGGGGGACATGATCGAAACATTTAAATATATTAAAGGGTTAAATAAGGTCCAGGAGGGAAGTGTTTTTAATAGGAAAGTGAACACAAGAACAAGGGGACACAATCTGAAGTTAGTTGGGGGAAAGATCAAAAGCAACATGAGAAAATATTATTTTACTGAAAGAGTAGTAGATCCTTGGAACAAACTTCCAGCAGACGTGGTAGATAAATCCACAGTAACTGAATTTAAACATGCCTGGGATAAACATATATCCATCCTAAGATAAAATACAGAAAATAGTATAAGGGCAGACTAGATGGACCATGAGGTCTTTTTCTGCCGTCAGACTTCTATGTTTCTATGTTTCTAATTTTAGTGAACATCAAAAATTATTTATTCTGTACTTCATGGGAATTTTCTTAGCCACCAACAAATCCCAGGGAGATGAATGAAGTAACGTAAAATCTTGCCAATATCAACATGGAATGAGTCTGACTTGGTGTTTTGTGATTAAATATGGCACCACCTTATTTAGAGCAACTGTCTAACAATTGGGATTTAAACTTTCTAGCCAAGTAAAAGTTACATTATTAAATAGCTACTGACAAAAAATCCACAGTATTTCCTGTTTCTTTATGAAGTCATGAAAAGTTACACTACTGTGTCATTTTTGGAGAAAGATACATACCTTGAAAAGAAAACAAAGAATCATTTTTTTTTTAAAGGACAAAGGTTTAACCCTTGCCTGTAAAAGGCGTTTCTTTTATTTTTATCATCTGCTCACAAAAGCTAGCAAAATGGCTTCTTTGCATTATCATTGGGTTGCAGGTAACTTCCCTGCTGGATAGTCTTAATAGACCATCATTTGCACCCACAGGAGAGTAAGGCTGCTCCCTCTTCAATTACCCAAGTCAATTAGGCTCAATGAGGAGGGGCAGGGTCTCTAAAGACTGTTCTGTGAGCTTGTTCACAGCAACACAGGGAGCCATGACAAACTCACGGGGCTTCCCGTGACATCTGGCAAAATGAAATTACCACCTCCTTGCACCTGTCAATATGCAACACAGCAGCAACAGGAAGAAAAAGAAGAAGAAGAAGACTACGCATAAAAGGAATTCCCAGGAATTGGGCAGTTGCATCTGGGAGGGATAATACTAGGCCAGAGGAGTTTATGCCACGGTAAACTTGTTCACATTTAGGAAATTCGAAGAGGTTTACCTGGGAATTACAAAAGCCGTCCTCAACACACAATCACAATGGAACCTAAAATTTGTATTGCTAGGCAAGACAGTTGTTCAGCGAGTTTTGCGCCATTTTACAAACTGTTTAACAACACAATTGTTAAGTGAACCGGGCTTGTCCATTGACTTTATTAATGAATTAATTAGATTTCTATGCCGCCTTTCTCAGGGCAGCATACAACAATGACAAATGCAACAATATGTACAGAAATCTAAATGACTATAAAGTAATTATACAAATTACTAAAATGTATTAAAAACCCCATATACAGTCATACACATTCATCCTATTCAATCATACATAGTATTGGCCGGAGACAATCTCATCACTCGCGGCCCCAGTGCCCGCTGGCAGAGATAGGTCTTAAGAGTTTTACGAAAGACCAGGAGGGAGGGGGCCGTATCTATGTCCGGAGGGAGTTCGTTCGTTGCTTATCAGAAGGTTGCAAAGGGGGATCACGTGACCCTGGGACACTGCAAGCGTCATAAATGTGAGTCAGTGGCCAACTCGCTGAATTCTGATCACATGATTAGGTGGGGTGCTGCAACAGTCATTAGTGTGAAAAAGGATCATATGTCACTTTTCTCAGTGATGAGGTAACATGGAACGGTCACTAAATGAACTGTTGTAAGTCAAGAACTGCCTGTATTTAGACGAACTCCTCCTTTCTCATGTACCTGCAGAAACGCCTCAGGGAGCATTAACAAGAGGAACCAGCCTCACCTTTGCAGTGTCGATGTAGCACATCCAAGGCAGCAATAAGGAATTCATGGGCGTCCTGCTGCTCGTACCCTGCTAAATGCCGTGCGTGTGTCCATACCAGGTGCAATAACCTATATGGAATGTGAGGAGATCGGTGCCCAGAGTAGAACTGCACCCGGGAGGGTCAGAGGGGAGGAAGGGAAAGGAAACAAAAAGTTCAGCAGGGTTTTTTCTTTCTTTCTTTCTCCAAAGCAGCAAATACTCTTCGTGGAAACATGAGAATTATTCCCCCTTTTTTTTTTAATCCTGGTTTTGTTATTCTTATAACTAACTTAAATATCATTATTATTATTATTATTATTATTATTATTATTATTATTATTATTATTATTATTTATTGGATGTGCATGCCGCCCCTCTCCGCAGACTCGGGGCGGCTAACAACAATGATAAAAAACAACATGTAACAATCCAATTTAATAAAACAACTAAAAACCCTTATTATAAAAACGAAACATACACACAAACATACCATACATAACTTGTAATGGCCTAGGGGAAGGAATATCCTAACTCCCCCATGCCTGGTGACAAAGGTGGGTCTTGAGTAGTTTGCGAAAGACAAGGAGGGTGGTGGCCGTTCTAATCTCTGGGGGAAGTTGATTCCAGAGGGCCGTGGCCACCACAGAGAAGGCTCTTCCCCTGGGGCCTGCCAAACGACATTGCTTGGTCGACGGGACCCGGAGAAGGCCAACTCTGTGGGGCCTTATCGGCCGCTGGGATTCGTGCAGTAGAAGGCGGTTCCGGATGTATTCTGGCCCAATGCCGTGTAGGGCTTTAAAGGTCATTACCAACACTTTGAATATACCTTCCTCTTCCTGGTTTCCCCACAACAACAACTATGTTAAGTGGGTTGGACTGAGAGTGAAGTATTGGTCTGAAGTTACCCAGCTGCCTTTCATGACTAAGGTGGGATTAGAACTCACTGTCACCTGGTGATTGGGCCAACATCACCCAGGCGGCTTTCAAATCTGAGTGAGGACTAGAATTCACAATCTCCTGGTTTCTAGCTTGGTGGTTTAACCACTAGACCAAACTGGCTCTCTGATATGCGTATTACTAGAAATCGAATCCAAACTCTTTATATGTGTATCACACCAATATATTATCCAGAATTTAGTGTAAGGAGCTTCCTTCCAGATTTTATCACACAGCTGGGAGGAAAATTCTTCTCCTTGCTATGCTAGGGTTTTGTTGGCTTGAAAACACACTGCAGCAACGCAACGATGCACAAATGCCTTTTATATTCCAAAGGATCAATAAACAATTCTAGGATGCCAACAGGAATGGCACAGAGACCAGAGCTTGAGCATAAATGAAATCTGCTGATACAGCAGTTGTGACACTATAATTCAGAGAACCGCAGCAATAAAACTTCTCCCTTCTTACAATTAGTTCTGGAATTATCCAATTACTCTACCCAGTGGTACTTTCCATAATTACTTCACGGGGCCTCTTGATATGTATTCCTTAGTGTTTCATTAATGAAGGGGGGGGGAAATTAAAGGAACTTCCTCAAACTACCTCTTATGTTGAACAGGCAGCTTTTTAACCAACAGACCTGCAGGGACGGAGTATTAAGGTAGGCTGTCTGTGCAGCTGTAGCACCTTAGCATTTCAAGTAATCCACAGTTTCGAAGGGCTTTAGAACAGGTCTGTATGCATGTTGGGCTAGGAAATGCTTTGAATTCAATTCAGAAGACATGGCAGCACGAAGGCACACACATTATATGAAGACCTAACTCCTTGGGGAAGGTGCTGATGGTGGAAGAGGTGAAAGAAAAGTGAACAAGAGGATAAAGGACTCAAAATCACTGTGACAATGAATGCAACAGTGTAAAATCCTATTAGGGAAGAACTGTCATGCAGAAAACCTATCTATGTGGTTGTTAAGAGTTAACACTGACCTGTGTGTTCTGGCCCAGCCTTGACTGACACTGCTGCTAGTTGTGCTGGCAGCCGATAGAAACATAGAAACATAGAAGACTGACGGCAGAAAAAGACCTCATGGTCCATCTAGTCTGCCCTTGTACTATTTCCTGTATTTTATCTTACAATGGATCTATGTTTCTCCCAGGCATGTTTAAATTCGGTTACTGTGAATTTACCAACCACGTCTGCTGGAAGTTTGTTCCAAGGATCTACTACTCTTTCAGTCAAATAATATTTTCTCATGTTGCCTTTGATCTTTCCCCCAACAAACTTCAGATTGTGTCCCCTTGTTCTTGTGTTCACTTTCCTATTCAAAACACTTCCCTCCTGAACCCTACTTAACCCTTTAACATATTTAATGGGCCACAATGCTGTGCTACATAATCGATCAGAAGGTTTTCAAGCCAACCTATCAACCCGAAGTTACATTCATGATTACTTTAAATCGAAAAGAGCAATTTTGGGGTGATCGTTCTCTTGTCAATGAGAACGTGGCACTTTGCAAATGGGAGCGTGTGGAAGAGGAAATGAACGAACCCTAAAATATTAAGGGGAGCGATCTGCCTGGTTGCCTCTTACCCATCGCAAAGATGAAAGTGTGACATTCTCAACAATGGCGAAAAGGGGGCAACGTACCTCCTGAAAAAGCGTAGACATTTCACAGACCAGACATGAGCTGGGGCTTTGCATTTCACATTTGTGTCTGTCGGAGAGGAAGAAATCTCGCAGCAGTGGAGTGTGAGTAAGTGCTTGGACAATACAGTTCATAAAACATGTGTTCCCAAGATTAATTAGCCCCCGCAGACCTGCATAAAAAGGAAACAAAAAGAGGAGAAGCGAACTGTGGTTCAGTTTCACACAACTGGAAGTCAGCTCAGTTCAAACTTTCAATCACAGCGAAACCAATTTCGAATCATAATAATTATTATTTCTTTTGTATTTTGTTCATCTCCTTCCACTTTAGCTTTTAAATGTTATAATAACCAAATGGCTTGAATACATATGGCAACGTGATTAGGTATTGTGATTTCCTCCCCCCCCCCCACACACACACAAAATGCGGAATGAATTTACTTTCATTGCAGAGCAAAAGCACCTAGGGCTCACTGGAGCATGTTTAAAACTAGAGCTTCTTAAATCTTTATCACTATGAGGTACAGAAGACTTGATCCTCTAAAAATTCTGCAAAAATTAAGCTTGGTGGTCCTTATTTGCACACCAGAAAGATTAAAGCGTGTCCCATGGACTGCAATACTTGGTCTCTAGCCACTGATCAACCACAATTCCCATCACAATAACCACCTCTTGGTAAGAAGCTACAGCAATTATAAGCCATCATTTGGATCTTAGTTTTTTCCTGTTAAGTAATACAGAAAAGAATGAAAATCTCAGAACATCAACAAAACTGAAGAGAGCTTTCAGCATATTCATTTTCATATATATTTTCATCCAAGATCGTTACCAACACCATCAATGCTGGAAAGCATCAAGGTTGGGGAAGGACAATTTTAAAGCATTGACCGGAGGAGCATAATATAAATTCATGTTTGTTCTGAGAATGAAAGTAAAGAGACTTCAGCTTAAATCAGGAAGGTAACAAAATATTTGGACTTTATTACATCTGAAATTCCTCTCCTTAAACATGGAACACTAATCAGAATCCCAGCGACCGGTTAGGTCCCACGGAGTTGGCCTTCTCCGGGTCCCGTCGACTAAACAATGACGTTTGGCGGGACCCAGGAGAAGAGCCTTCTCTGTGGCAGCCCCGACCCTCTGGAACCAGCTCCCCCCGGAGATTAGAACTGCCCCCACCCTCCTTGCCTTTCGTAAAGTTCTTAAGACCCATCTCTGCCGTCAGGCATGGGGGAACTGACACATCTCCCCCGGGCTTATACAATTTATACATGGAATGTTTGTGTGTGTGTGTGTGTTTGCTTTTAATAATGGGTTTTTTAGTGTTTTTAAATTATTAGATTTGTTCTTACATTGTTCTTGTTATTGTTGTGAGCCGCCCCGAGTCTACGGAGAGGGGCAGCATACAAATCTAATTATTAATAATAATAATAATAATAATAATAATAATAATGGATGTAGATGACCAGCCTGAAGATTGGCAAATTCTTACCTCTCCAAAGCAATATAACTAAAATTTTGAGATGACTCATAATATTAAATGGCCTTGCATATGCAGAAATATTTCTGAACAGCCTTTCATCTTCCTTTCCCAAGCAGGTATGTGTTTCTGTTGCTAGGATACTGCAGACTAAGTACAGTGAATCACTATACTGGACAACCTATTAACTATTGATACAGAAGCCGTCCTAAAATCACTGGCATTAATGCAACGCTATCATCTTATCAGCCCAGCAAACTACCTCTTATTTTCAGCAAGAAATTGCTTTGCTTAACTTTTATCTAAGCAGTTAATTTTTATTACAATTTGCGGCGTAAATATTGAGAATGCATTTTTAGCTCATGAATGGAATCTGTCATATTTAGAAAGTGTGCAGTACCAGACATGGCATGTTGTGGATTTGCACGTTAATTGTACCGAGGCAGAAATATAGAAACTGTGTGTTATAAGCAAAAAGTAATGCTATCTCTATTAAAACACCCCAAATTCCCCAAAAAGAAACAATTCAAAATATGTTACGCAAGACAAGACGCTAGTGCATCACTTAATACACTGTGCTTACTGACTGTAAATCTGGAAAATAGATTTGAATAAAGAGTGAAAGTTTATTTCTTTCTTTTAATAGCACAGGTAGTCCTCAACCTATGATCACCATTCAGTGTCCTATGTTTGGACTGCAGTGTGTATGGTAGACAAGTGCCCACAAAGAAACAAATATCCTTGCCACCAATGAGGCTGCTGTAACCACAACTGAAGCATAACTGCTATAGTTTTAGTATCACTGATTTAAGTTATGAGTCTCTCTAATGATGGGAAATGGCAGAAGAAACAACAAAAGACAATAGGATTAAGACAAGGTTTAATATAAAGGTTAATGAAAGACTACGTCAAATGATTTTCGATTTAAGAAATAGAGAGGAGATAGAGAAGAAGAAAAAGTAAGATAATAGAGAAGGCCAGCTGCATTTTTAGCGTTGTTTCTTGATTGCAAGTATGTAAAAAAATCTAAAAACAAAGAAGTGAAATATACATTACAAATTAAACGCAAGAGATTTGAAAGAAAAATAATCCATCCAGTTCTGTAAATGGCCAACAGATGGCAGTACTGATATCTCCAAAGCTCTGGTATGTTTTTTAGCATCTCTTCTTTCACTTCAATGGGTGGGAATTATGTTACATGCTATGACTGAATTTTTGATTGGCAGAGGAGTACTTCCAATCAAAATTCACCACCAAATACAGGTTTGGGATGATGGTAAGAGCATGTGAATACTATGCATCCCTAGACCAAAAATATCAAAGATGATGAACCAGCCAGCTGGAGTTTGTAGGTTCAAGAACAAAGTGGACAATGTGTGACAATAACCAAATGGTTTACCAGGAGAAAAGTTGAGTGACTGATTAAGGACCATTGATGGATCATTTGAAGAGAAACTGCTGTCAGACATGGCATTTCTTAGGAACACAGGGGTGGGGTTACATTATTGACGTTCTCCAATCTTGGAAGGTTTGTGGATGAGGGCTTCCTGGCAATGCTAGTGGCAGAGATGAAAACTTCAAGAGGTGAAGTTGGCCAGCAATTACTGTCATGCTATAGGAAGGAAGCTGAGGCTGACAGCCACCTTAACATAGGATCATTGTTGCAAGCCAGAATAGAAGAATTGTTTTTTATCTATCTATCTATCTATCTATCTATCTATCTATCTATCTATCTATCTATCTATCTATCTATCTATCTATCTATCTATCGGATTTGTATGCCGCCCCTCTCCGCAGAGGGGCGGCCAACAACAGCAGTAAAACAATATATAACAAAATCCAATACTAAAAACAGTTAAAAAACCCATTATATAAAAACCAATCATACATACAGACATACCATACATAAAATTGTGAAGGCCTAGGGGGAAAGTGTATCTTAGTTCCCCCATGCCTGGTGGCAGAGGTGGGTTTTAAGCAGCTTACGAAAGGCAAGGAGGGTGGGGGCAATTCTAATCTCTGGGGGGAGTTGGATCCAGAGGGCCAGGGCCGCCACAGAGAAGGCTCTTCCCCTGGGTCCCGCCAAGCGACATTGTTTGGTTGACAGGACCCGGAGAAGATCCACTCTGTGGGACCTAACTGGTTGCTGGGATTCGTGCGGCAGAAGGCGGTCCCTGAGATAATCTGGTCCGGTGCCATGAAGGGCTTTATAGGTCATAACCAACACTTTGAATTGTGATCGGAAACTGATCGGCAACCAATGCAGACTGCGAAGTGTTGCTGTAACATGGGTCTATTTGGGAAAGCCTGTGATTGCTCTCGCAGCTGCATTCTGCACGATCTGAAGTTTCCGAACACTTTTCAAAGGTAGCCCCATGTAGAGAGCGTTACAGTAGTCGAGCCTCGAGGTGATGAGGGCATGAGTGACTGTGAGCAGTGACTCCGGATTCCAGATAGGGCCGCAACTGGTGCACCAGGCGAACCTGGGCAAACGCCCTCCTCTCCACAGCTGAAAGATGTTTCTCTAATGTGAGCTGTGGATCGAGGACGCCCAGGTTGCGGACCCTCTCTGAGGGGGTCAATAATTCCCCCCCCCCCAGGGTAATGGATGGACAGATAGAATTGTCCTTGGGAGGCAAAACCCACAGCCACTCCATCTTGTCTGGATTGAGTTTGAGTTTGTTGACACCCATCCAGGCCCCAACAGCCTCCAGGCACCGGCACATCACTTCCACTGCTTCGTTGACTGGACGTGGAGTAGCATCACAAAGCTTCACCTGCAAAAAAAAAATTGCAAACTCCAGGCTTCGGTGGGAAAACTCATTGCTTATAATTCTTGGGGATGTAGAAAACGCTATTCAGATGGGTTTCCGTGAACCTGGACTCAACTATCAACCCAAGAGTGCCACACTGTAACATCCAAACCTTGAACACAATGATTAGACGGACTGTGAAAGCATAAGGAGGAAATTCTGCTGCAACACTGCAACATTAGGCTGACTCATACCTCCTCAGCTATCCAAGAGACGATTGTGAAATTGGATCCCATAATCTCACTCCAAATATTATAAAGGCCCCAAATCTGGCATCATGTAACTTCTATTAGTATAAGTGAAGAGAGGGACCAGGAGTGATATGATTTATTTATTTATTAGATTTGTATGCTGCCCCTCTCCGCAGACTTGGGGCGGCTCACAACAATAACAAGAACAATGTAAGAACAAATCTAATAATTTAAAAAACGCTAAAAACCCCATTATTAAAAAACAAACATACACACAAACATACCATGTATAAACTGTATAGGTCCGGGGGAGATGTGTCAGTTCCCCCATGACTGACGGCAGAGATGGGTCTTAAGAACTTTACAAAAGGCAAGGAGGGTGGGGGCAGTTTTACTCTCCGGGGGGAGCTGGTTCCAGAGGGCCGTGGCCACCACAGAGAAGGCTCTTCCCCTGGGTCCCGCCAAACGACATTGTTTAGTCGACGGGACCCGGAGAAGGCCAACTCTGTGGGACCTAACCGGTCGCTGGGATTCGTGCGGCAGAAGGCGGTCCCAGAGGTATTCTGGTCCGATGCTATGAAGGGCTTTATAGGTCATAACCAACACTTTGAATTGTGACCGGAAATTGATCGGCAACCAATGCAGACTGCGGAGTGTTGATGTGGCATGGACATACCTTGGGAAGCCCATGATTGCTCTCACAGCTGCATTCTGCACGATCTGAAGTTTCCGAACACTATATGATACCAGTTTTCTAATATTTGAGGGGCTGCCAGGGAGAGGAGGAGGGGGTCAAGCTATTCTCTCCAAAGCCCCTGAAGGCCAGACAAGGAATAGTGGACTGAAACTGATCAAGGAGAGATTCAACCTGGAAATAAGGAGACATTTTCTGACAGCGAGAGCAATCAACAGATGGAACAGAAGTTGCCTTTGGAAGCTGTGGGGCTTTCAAGAAGAGATTGGACTGCCATCTGTCAGAAATGGTGTAGGGCAGGGATGGCGAACCTACGGCATGGGTGCCAGAGGTGTCACGCGGAGCCATATCTGCTGGCACATGAGCTGTTGCCCTCATTTGGTATGTATGGTTAGTATGTGTTGTTGAATCGTTTTTTTAAATTTTAATTAGGATTTTAGTAATTGCTCGTTTCTTCTTTGACTTCTTTTTATTGTTGTCATTGTCATTGTAATTTTATATTGTTGTGAGCCACTCTGAGTCCTTCGGGATTGGGTGGCATAGAAGTGAAATTAAATAAATAATAAATAAATAGCTTAGCTCCAACGTGTACGTGTGCCGTCCAGCTGATTTTTGGCTCGCAGAGAGGCCCTGGGAGGGCATTTTTGCCTGCCAGAGAGCCTCCGGAGGGATGGGGGAGAGCATTTTTACCCTCCCCCAGCTCCAGGGAAGTCTTTGGAGCCTGGGGAGGGCAAAACACAAGCCTACTGGGCCCGCCAGAGGTTGGGAAACAGGCTGTTTCCGGCCTCTAGAGGACCTCCGGGGGGGGGAGCTGTTTTCACCCCTCCCCAGGCATTGAATTATGGGTGTGGGCACTCACACATGTGCAATAGTGCACGCTCTTTTGGCACCCGAGGAAAAAAAGGTTCTCTATCACTGGTGTAGGGTCTCCCGCTTGGGCATGGGGTTGGACTAGATGACCTATAAGGTCCCTTCCAACTCTGTTATTCTGAGAGATTACTCTGAGACCTTTTCTCCAAAGGGAAGGAATACCACAGTCATCACCTCAAATGATGAAATGAGGCGAAAAAGCCAGGATCTGACTGAAGAGTTTGTGGTGATAGACAATTTCATACAAGTAATGAAAGAATTTCCCTGTTTCATTTAGTCAGCTATCCATATTTAAAGTAAAGTTGTGGGGTGCATTACTTTTCATTCCATGCACTTATATTGAGTGTCCCCAGGGTTTGTTGGGATCAATAAATGTATAAAATAATGATCGCCAAACTGTCTTCTCCTCAAAATAAACATCATCAGTTCCATAAGCATTTCTGCACAACTTAGCTGTTAAGCCCGGACTCTCCAAACTTGGGAACTTTTAAGACTTGTGGACATCAACTCCCTGAATTCCCCAGCCAGCATGGGCGTTGAAGTCCATGAGTCTTAAAAATTCTAAAGTTGAGAGAGCTCTACTTGAAGCCTGAAAAGCTATTGCCATACCGGGAAATTGCTAAAACGGAATTAGAAGGGATATCGCAGAGCAACTCTCTTGACGATGGAATGTAACTTGATAAATAGCAGGTTGGGGGCCTCCGATTGTGATGTATAGCAAATGCAGACCTAAAGGGAAAAAGGCAACAGTGACTTGCAAATGCAGAGTCATTAAGCTTTCTGTAGTCTAACTTGCGCCAAGCTTTCTGCAGAAATTCTGGAAGCAGTTCAACTCTGCAGACCTGAACAGCCCTGAAGATCAATGGGGAAAGAGGTCTGCAATAACCTCGCACAAAATTGTCTCCCTTATTTAAAATCAACACCATACATCCTCGCATATAAGACTGTTTTTATTAATTTACCAAATGGGGCACAGAAAGAAATATATTATATATGTTTTTGTCTTATGTAGAAGGTGAAGCAGGAAGGCTAAGAATAATGACAGGTGGCACCACATAGACAATCAAGAATAAACCTGAAAAGCTCAGCAGGACCGGTCCTTGTAGGTACAGTGGTACCTCTATTTAGGAAGTTCCGTGACCAGGTTCTTAAGTAGAAAAGTTTGTAAGAAGAAACAATTTTTCTCATAGGAATCAATGTAAAAGCAAATAATGCGTGCGATTGGGGAAACCACAGGGAGGGTGGAGGCCCTGTTTCCTCCCAGGAGATTCCGAGAGAGGCCCCACAGAGGCTTCTCCCTGCATATTCTGGCCCTGTTTCCTCCCAGGAGATTCCTAGAGAGGCCCCACGGAGGCTTCTCCCTGCCTTTTCCAGTTACAGTTTCGGAGGCTCAGGTTTATAAGTGGAAAATGGTTCTTGAGACGAGGCAAAAAAAAATCTTGAACACCCGGTTCTTAACTAGAAAAGTTCACGTAAAGGCATTCTTAGGTAGAGGTACCACTGTACTTAGATGCTAGAGCAAATTGGTATTTATTTATGTATTTTATTTATTATTTAGATTTGTATGCCGCCCCTCTCCGCAGACTCCGCAGACTCCAGCACAGTTTGGAAAATTTTGGGGAAGAAGGGAAGCTTCCTCCGAACTGCACTGATAAAGCATTGAATTTTTCTCCAACAAAAATTAAAATAACCCATTATTTTCCTTGACAAGTCAGGAATCAGGAACACAAGGGATGATTAAGAACATGGTTGGGCTGAAAACAATGATAACTTTCACTAAGAATCAGCAAGAGGGTCAAGGAATTCTCCAGTTATCACCAACGTTTTAATTACTGCTTCCAATGATAATATCAGAACCACAAGTTGCAAACTTAAAGCTCAAGAAACAAAACTCCCTGCCCTATCTGTATTTTGAAGACGTCCAACTGCCCTGATTAAAAATATTTTGGTAAAGCTCTAAACAAAGAAAATATAAAAGCCTCCTGTTACCAAAGAAGGCCCGCAAGTGACAAACAAGAAGGCAAAAGATACAAAGACGAAAACGGAGAGACATGCTTGCTGAAATTAGAGGATGTTCTATCAATACCAGTTGGAATTTCATTTTCAGAGCTGATAATATATGCAAAAGAAGACATAACAGAGTGAAAATCGGATGCTCTCAATTCAGACATTAAAGCAAAAGAGTTAATGTCTTATAGGCAGAGAATATTCCAAGAGAGCTGTTGTGATGTCAGGAGGTTTTAGAGATGTGATAAATAAATAAACAAACAAACCAGCCAAGGAGATGCAGTTTCAATTTCCTATTTTTAGGTGAAATGGCGTCAACTGAGCATTCAACTAGAAATGAGGACATACATAGATTGCCGCCCCATTCATAGAAACATTTAGCAGAAAACCTTATTTGTTTAAGATATGCTTTTCCGGTTTGAACAGTTTTAGTAAAAAATGTCCCTTTTTAACCTCAGTTATCACCTACACCCACAGAACTCTTACTGCAGTATAGCAGGATTCAATTACCCTTTAAAGATTGGGGTGTTTCCTCTGGACGTGTGGAAATTAGAAGTTTTCTGAATGGTCAAATAAAGAGATAATATATAAATGTATTTCATGTTGCGCATCTTTTTGTAATAGGATGAAGATTTTATAAAGAGGAGATTTTATATTAAACTCGATTGGAGTTCTGAAGCCAGAATTAAATTTGTGCAGATGGCATCGTTAGAAAATGAGACTCACTCCTACTAAACTGACGAAATACAGTTCATACATAAATTCTTTGCTCCTTCATTCCAGTAACTCACCATATGTTGCTTATATATTCTTATCATTATTCACCATAGAGTTCATGTTTCAAAAAGTGGGAAGAAAAGAACACTGTCAGCTACTAATAGTTTTTACAAGCCAGGCCTACATATTATATATAAGTCTGTATGAAAGCATATGAAACAGTAACAATGCAATTCTTACATTTCCGGTGGTACTAAAACCAGGTATTTAGTTGCAATACTCCCTCACCATAAACAACAGGTTGTGAAAAATAAGCACCTTTGACAAGATAGGGGAATTATTATACATTTTGCTGTGATTTATGATTACTGTATAGAAGGTCCCCCCTCCCCTTTAGATCGTTGTGTTTATTCAAAGATCTAGGTAAGTTTACATTTCTTTAGCTTATAAATACCTTACTTATTCCAATTTTGTCCTAATGTCCTAAGGAGATATGCAGTCTGAAAGACAATTTTGCTGTCTATGTCAGCAGCTTTTTAAAGTTAATTTAATAAAATTAAGCAGACCGTGTTCTAACTCCCTTCCAGAAGCCCAGCAATCATGTTTAATGTTTCTACCACTGAATATTGGTACCCCATCACAGTTCCTTGGGCATTGGGTAAGACCAGGGGTGAAACCCAGCAGGTTCTGGAGATCCAGTAGCGGAAATTTTGAGTAGTTTGTAGAACCGGCAAATACCACCTCTAGATGGCGCCAGAGTGGGAAGGGAATGGGGATTTTGCAGTATCCTTCCCCTGTCACGCCCACCAAGCCACGCCACACCAATCAAGCCACCTCCATAGAACCAGTCGTTTGTTTTTACCATTGGGTAAAACACAAACAGAAAATGTGTCTTGCTTCACATTTGAAACAAAAAACACACACACCCAGAATATCCTATCAGGGTGTTTCAAATAGAGGGTTGAAAGAAACAAAATAAAAATAAAAACCTGAAGCGATTAAAATTTTTTGTCAGTACAAAACTAAAAACATTACAAGTACATATAAATCAATAGGATTTTTATACAAGTCCTTTACTTTTTATTCAGGGGCGACAAATTTATTTATTTATTTATTTATTTATTTATTTACTTACTTACTTACTTACTTACTTACTTACTTACTTACTTACTTACTTATTTGATTTTTATGCCGCCCTTCTCCTTAGACTCAGGGCGGCTTACAACATGTTAGCAATAGCACTTTTTTAACAGAGCCAGCCTATTGCCCCCACAATCCGGGTCCTCATTTGACCCACCTCGGAAGGATGGAAGGCTGAGTCAACCTTGAGCCGGTGATGAGATTTGAACCGCTGACCTACAGATCTACAGTCAGCTTCGGTGGCCTGCAGTACGGCACTCTACCTGCTGCGCCACCCCGGCTCTTTTTGTAGACAGGATGACAGTTCAAGCTAGCCAATTTACAGATAGATTGGCAAAGGGCGAAGATTTTTATTTTAAATGAAAATAAACATTAAATCCTACTAAATTTTTACAGACAAGTAACTTAATTTAAAACACTGGTCCCAATATATGCAGCAGCTCTCATTCTTTAATTAGCAATTAGTTAACAGCTATCAGCTTAAATATTCTAACACAGCTGGAAAAGCACTCTTACTTTCACTACCATGATGCGGAAGTTCCTTAAATGTTTTCAAATATTTACAAAGGCGGCTGCAAATAAAAAAAAGAAAAGAAAAGAATGGGACTGATGCTGCTTAGCTGCACGGAAGAGCATTCATTAACATTACAATAATAAAACAAAGCAAAAATCACCCACTCTTACTGCTTCGCCAGCTTCTGCTACCAATTGCCAGCGTTTAAATAAATGCAATCGCAGCCCAGGATGCAAACCAGCAAACAAATCAAATGTATTTGGGGTTTTGAGTTTCTTAAATAGACCAGGAACTCATCTTATCTACCACCATACAAATGCAGCATCATTAGTGGCCTTTGTTCACAAACTGGAAGGAAAGCTTAATTTCATGAATTATGAAAAATAGGCGAGTCATTAGGACTCTACGTGAATAATTTTTGCAAAGTGCTAAAGGGAAGCAATCCCTGCGGTCATCTGGATTCCCCCCCCCAAAAAGGGGGGGTTGTTTAGTCATGCCTGTATTGTGTTTCCCACAAGAGAGATCCTTTCTTTGCTGAGTCATGCAAAGCTGCTGGTGGAGACTCTGACATACATTATATGGCAGTGTTTTCCAACCAGTGTGCCGTGGCACACTAGTGTGCCGCGAGACATGGTCAGGTGTGCCGTGAAGCTCAGAGAGAGAAAGAAAGCAAGAGAAAGAGCGAGTGAGCGAGAAAGAGAACAAGAGAGAAAGAGAAAGAAAGCAAGAGAGAGAAAAAGAGAACAAGAGAAAGAAAGCAAGAGAGAGAAAGAGAGGGAGGGAAGGAGAGAGACAGAAAGACATAGAGGGAGGTAAGGAGGGAGAGAAAGAGAGCAAAAAATAGAGGAAGGAAGGAAGAGAAAGAAAGAGGGATGGAGAGAGAGAAAGAAAGAGGAAGAGAGAGAGAATTTTTTTGTCCAAACTTTTTTTAGGCCACCCCGCCCCGCTCAATGTGCCCCAGGGTTTCGTAAATGTAAAAAATGTGCCGCGGCTCAAAAAAGGTTGAAAATCAATGTTATATGGCAGAGATTAGCCGGAAACCAACAGTTCACATATGTTAGCTTGCTGTATCCATTTTAACTCTGGTTGTTTTCTATGAAGTAGCTACCTTTGAAAAGTGTTCGGAAACTTCAGATCGTGCAGAATGCAGCTGCGAGAGCAATCATGGGTTTCCCTAAGACCAGATTATCTCAGGGACTGCCTTCTGCTGCACGAATCCCAGCGGCCAGTTAGGTCCCACCGAGTGAGTCTTCTCCGGGTCCCGTCAACTAAACAATGCCACTTGGCGGGACCCAGGGGAAGAGCCTTCTCTGTGGCGGCCCCGGCCCTCTGGAACCAACTCCCCCCAGAGATTAGAATTGCCCCCACCCTCCTTGCCTTTCGTAAGCTACTTAAAACCCACCTCTTCCGCCAGGCATGGGGGAATTAAGACTTCTTCTCCCCCTAGGCCGTTACAACTGTATACATGGTATGTTTGTATGTATGTTTGGTTTTTATATATTAAGGGGTTTTAATTTGCTTTTAGTATTTGATTTTATTGTATATTGTTCATGATTGTTGCTAGCCGCCCCGAGTTTTCAGAGAGGGGCGGAATATAAATCCAATAAAAGTTGAAACTTGATCTGCAGCTTGCAAATTATCTTTTGCCAGGCTGTCCAATTTAGGGATGCGTCAGACTACAATTCCCACAATCCAACGCTTATATGGTAGTTGTAAGTTTAATGCATCTGGAAAGAAATTCTTTGAAAAGGGTTAAGACTACTGCACGGAAGGCCATCACCCTGAGATGTTAGTCTGCAAAAAAAGTTGCTTTTTTAAAAAATGTGTGTTAATCATTAGGCTGACAGGTTTGCACACAGCTGTTGAATCTGATTTCCTGCCACTGACTCTCTCCCAGCTATTAAGACTGTACAGCCTGTTCAGTGGTGGCGAAGAAGACCAGGGTGGAGTAGAGAAATGCATGCAATTTACTCTTTAAATAAAACAAGTTTTCTAAAGCTGATGTTCTTGGCAGGAAAGGAAAACCGAACCCCTATGAATTGGTCAGAGCCAGGTCACCTCAACTAGAAATGTGCAGTGGATCCTTATTTGAGAAGCAAGACATTCCCTTTATCCAAATTTAACTAACTGGTGACTCATTTAAGAAGCATAATCAAAAGCTGGGGCAGCGCGTTTCAGTTTGAAGTTTGTCTCCAGATAACTGAAGACAGGCACATATGCTTCTCTGACTCACATGTATCGTGTAGAAGAGATTCCGGTGGTCTAATGAACGTTTCTGCCTCAAAGGGCTGGGTTTTAAACTACTGATCCTATGGGACTGCTAAGATTTTTCAGCAATGATTTTCTTCAGAGGAAGCTTCTCGGCAGCAATTCTGGAATGCATGAGCAAGCTTCACCATCACTGAGACATCTAATAGGATTCGGTCCTATTAAGTGAA
Organism: Erythrolamprus reginae; assembly: GCF_031021105.1. Lineage (NCBI taxonomy): Eukaryota > Metazoa > Chordata > Lepidosauria > Squamata > Dipsadidae > Erythrolamprus > Erythrolamprus reginae. The sequence continues at coordinate 728,583 of NW_027248484.1, read as the reverse complement.
TAGAATAGAATAGAATAGAATAGAATGGAATGGAACGGAACAGAATAGAATTCTTTATTGACCAAGTGTGTTTGGGCACACAAGGAATTTGTCTTTGGTGAATATGCGCTCAGTATTTATTTATTTGTTTGTTTATTTGTTTGTGTATTTATTTATTGGGTTTGTATGCCGCCCTTCTCCGAGGACTCAGGGCGGCTAACAACACTGGCAAAAAACAGAATGTAAAAATCCAATACTACAACAGCTAAAAACCCTTGTTATAAAATCAATCATACAAACAAAGATACCATGCATAAATTGTAGAAGCCTAGGGGGAAAGATTATCTTAGTTCCCCCATGCCTGACGGCAGAGGTGGGTTTTGAGGAGCTTACGAAAGGCAAGGAGGGTGGGGGCAATTCTAATCTCTGGGGGGAGTTGGTTCCAGAGGGTCGGGACTGCCACAGAGAAGGCTCTTCCCCTGGGCCCCGCCAACCGACATTGTTTAGTTGACGGGACCCGGAGAAGGCCCACTCTGTGGGACCTAACTGGTCGCTGGGATTCGTGCGGCAGAAGGCGGTCCCGGAGATAAACTGGCCCGGTGCCATACATAAAAAGACAAGATACATTCATCAAGAATCATAAGGTACAATCATAAGGTACAACACTTAATGATAGTCAAACAAGCAATCAAATCATGTTAGGAATCAGTCAAAATAAACCACAAGGATACAAGCAACAAAGTTACAGTCATACAGACATTTGTGAGAGGAGATGGGTAATGGGAGCAGTGAGAAGATTAATAGTAGTGCAGACTTATCTATCCATTCATTTATAGAATTATTTATTGACCAAAAGCCACACGAAGGAACTGAATAGGGTCCCTAAGAAGAAACTGCAGCTGGTCCTCAACCTACAACCATAATTGAGGCTGAAATTTCTACAGTTAAGTGAGACACTTAAGTGAGTTTGGCCCCCGTTTTACGACTTTTCTTGCCACTGTTGTGGTTAAGTGAATCACTGCAGTTGATAAGTTGGTTGTTAAATAAACCTGACTTCCTCATTGACTTTGCTTGTGAGAGCACAAAAGGGATCACGTGACCTTGGGACATAGCAACAGCCATAAGTATGAAACACTTGCCAAACACCTGATTTTTGACCACGTGACCTTGGGGATGTTGCAAATGTCATAACTCTGAAAAACCGTGATAAGTCCCAGTTTTGTAACTTTGACCTGTCACTAAACAAACTGTTGTTAAGTCGAGGACTGTCGGTATTGTAAGGCAATACTGTATGTCTAAGCCGATATGTTCTTCTGTTCTTTGTTTCCCTGTTAATTGTGGAAGATTTGTTAGATCAGGTTAAATACTCATAAAATAAATGAAAGAGTTTCTTAATTTCTTTACATTGTATGAGCAGTTCCTGAAAGAATTGGTTAGTAGATATGGATTATGATTAGATGGCTTGATTTAAACCAACCATATTGTATAGGACAGTGATTTTCAACCTTTTTTGAGCCACGGCACATTTTTTACATTTACGAAACCCTGGGGCACATTGAGCAGGTGGGGGGGGGGGGCCTAAAAAAAGTTTGGACAAAAAAATTCTCTCTCTTCCTCCCCTTCGCTCTATTTCTTTCTCCCTCCCTTTCTCTCACTTCCTTCCTCTTTCTTTCTCTCTCCACCCCTTTCTCTCTCCCTTCCTTCCTTTTTTGCTCTTTCTCTCTCTCTCCCTACGTCCCTCTATGTCTTTCTCTCTCCTTCCCTCCCCCCTCTCTCTCTTACTTTTTCTCTCTCTTTCTCTCGTTCTCTTTCTCGCTCGCTCTTTCTCTCTCTTTCTTTCTTTGTCTTTCTTTCTCTCTCTTGCTTTCTTTCTCTCTGAGCTTCGCGGCACACATGACCATGTCTCGCGGCACACTAGTGTGCCACGGCACACTGGTTGAAAAACACTGGTATAGGAAACCCAGAAAAATGAAGGTGATCAACTTAAGAACAGCACCTGCATTATAATTTTTCTTCAGATTCAGCAAGCAAGTGTCAAACTCAACTGTTTCATTCTCTGTGTTGTTGAAAAGTAAACAAAAACCCCCCAAGACGGAACAACAGAAAAGGAATGAGTATTTATTTTTAGGATTCCATCCGTTAAGGAGCGAATTTGAATTCTTTTGGGGGAGGAAAGCACTCAGAAGTCAACGAATTGTTACATTAACTTGGCATCCCTTCCTGAAGCCTGTTATCCAAGTTCTGATTTATCATTTCATCACGTAAACAGAAATCGGCAAGCAGCATCACCAAGGCACATGATCACCCCAGACCTATGAATGCAACTTAAGGGAACTGCATCCCGATCACCAGATTATAGGCAGCCTGCTGGGCAGCAAACCTGGGAGTTTTCCTTTGATCAAAAAGTCGATGTCGTCCATAGATTTCGGGGAGCCAACAAACCTCTGAGAATTCGGAAGCAGCTGTGTGATTCTTCTCTCACAGATGGCTGGTACAATGGAGCCTCCTGGAGCAGCCAGATTTCAGAAAAGCGTTCTGGCAGTTTCTGCACATGCCTTTTGGGCAGCATGCAGGAGGAGGGTGGGAAGGAAGGAAAAAAGGCACAGCAAAGCTTCATGTTTTTTCATGACTTACGTGAATCACGTACCAGAAGGAAAGGCCCCAGGTATTAGAATTACAGTGCTCCCTCGATTTTTGGGGGGGGTGCGTTCCGAGACCGCCCGCGAAAGTCGAATTTCCGTGAAGTAGAGATGCTTCCTTTCTTCCTCCCCCTCCCTCCTCCATTCCTGGGGGCTTTGCTGCAGGGGCAATGGGGGGGGGCAATCTGGGGGCTTTGCTGCGCTCTAGGGTGCAGGTGGCGGCAGCAGAGGCCGTACTACTGCTGCCGCTGCCACCGCCAATTTTGCCGCTGCCGGGCCCTTCAGCTGTTTGGCGGCTCACGGGACCTCTGCCGCCATTGCTGCCACATATCGTGCCACCACCGGGCTTCTCAGCTGTCTGGCAGCCCATGTGTCTTCTGTTGGTCGCGGCGGCGGCAGGAGGCGCAATCTGGGCAGCGGTGGCCAACAGGTGGGCCGCCAAACAGCTGAGAGGCCCAGCGGCGGCGAAATCGGTGGCAGCAAAATTGGCAGTGGCATCCCGAAAGCGGATGAGCAGCTCCCGGGATATCCCTCTGGCTTGCCCGTCAGGACACTGACCAGCCCAAACCATTGGCTCCCCTTTGCTGCTGCAGGCGGGTAGCCGCCCATCCGTCGGGCTGTCTTGTGCCTCCAAATCCAGAGGCTCGCCCATGGCCACCGAGGGCTCCTCCCAAAGCGGTGCCGGCGCCGAAAGAAGACAGGTCCAGCAAGGAGGCTGTGCCTTGGCCGCCGCTGCCCAGATTGCACCTCCTGCTGCCGCCGCGGCCAACAGAAGACACGTGGGCCGTCAAAAAGCTGAGGGGCCCTGCGGCGGCAAAATCAGTAGCAGCAAAATTGGCGGCAGTGGGTAGCAGTAAGGCTCTTCAAGTGGAGCATACCAACGCTCCGAGAATTAAAGGGGAAGGATGGGGAGGCTGGGGCGGAAGCGGAGCTTTTATTTAAAGACGGCTTCTTTAAATACATTTAAAAAATAAAAAAAATACCACAGGTTTTCAAAAAAATTATTTATTTATTTATTTATTGAAAACCCGTGGTACAGGCTTTCCGCGAAAGTCAAACCCGTGAAAGTCGAGGGACCACTGTATACCTAATTATAAGTGAAAGGACAAACCATACGCCAAACCTAAGGTCACAATTCTGCATTTTTCAAATTTAAAGAAAGGCACAGAAAAAAGAGGAGGTTTACATTTTTATGACTTACATATGTGTATAAAACACTGAAAGTTATTGTTTCATTAGTCCATTCTATTGAGAAGTTAGAAAAAAGGGGGTTAATTCAGGAGGGAGTTAAAATAGGAATGAGGGGAGGTTAAGGGTGAAAAGTATGAACATTAAAAATAAATAATGTAAAAAATAGAATTGGATTCAGGCACAAATATTTTAAATGAATGGGTTTCTGATATTGTAAATAATTTAGATAGGGGGTTCATATTGTTTCCATACAAGCCAGTTACGCGGAGAACAATCTATTTGCAGAGAAATATATATATTTTTGCCATATTGATCTGAACCAAACTGAAACTAAAAACAAGACAGTTAATTGGCATTAAATCAGAAAGAGGTTTGTTTGGCAAGAACTCTATCCATTTCTCACTAATAGAGAGGCTGTGTGGTTTTATTTAGCTTCTGTCTCATATAGACCAAATACTAATTTTGAATTACATTCATCGTAATTAACAGAAATCCATTTTCAACCATGAGCTTTTAAGAGACCAATACACTTTCACCAAAACTACAATAAAGCCTACCCTTGCTTTCTAAAGTTTAAAGTAAGACAGTGCTTCCTTTTCTTTTCTTTTACAGTGTTCCCTCGATTTCCACGGGGGATGCGTTCCGAGACCGCCCGTGAAAGTCGAATTTCCGCGAAGTAGAGATGCGGAAGTAAATACACCATTTTTGGCTATGGACAGTATCACAACCCTTCCCTTAACACTTTAACCCCCTAAATTACCATTTCTCATTCCCTTAGCAACCATTTATTCACCATTATTACTGGTACTCACCATTGAATAAGGCACTTAGTGATCCTGATATTTATAAACATAATTATTTATTAACAATAATTATTTTTTTTGTTATTTATTTGCAAAAATTATTAGTTCGGCGATGACATATGACGTCATTGGGTGGGAAAAACCGTGGTATAGGGGATATACCGCGAAGTATTTTTTAATTAATATTTTTTGAAAAACCGTGGTATAGGCTATTCGCGAAGTTCAAACCCGCGAAAATCAAGGGAACACTGTATTTCCTTTCCTTTCCTTTTGGCCCAGTTCACCAACCAGCTAATCTAAAAGTAGTCATTAAAGCATTCATCCACATGCAATTTTCAACATCCTCCCATCACCTCTGTCCTCCTGCTCAGACACTCATGCTTCCGTTTACATAATATTGAAGGATCAAACAATGTTTCTGGATGTTGTCCAGAGAACCAGAAGTAATGTCTTAATTACTTTTCAGCCTACAAAACCTTCTTGGTGCCATTTTTCGGCTGAAGAATTATTACAATATTTATTCCATTCATGTTTTCCTACCCCAGGTCATGCTGCCAAATGTCACACAGCTGCAAAAGACACCTGCCACTGTTCTGCCTCCATTGTCAGAGGCAACTCTTCCATTCCTCCTTTTATTTCCTCGGCCATCCCCCCCCCCCCTTTTTAAAGAGATCCTTCCTCTCCTCCTTTTATTTATTTTATTTTTTTGGTGAAGTAACAAATGAAAATCCCAGGTGGCTTAGCTAATTACCCTGGTACTTTGGAAGCCTAATTCTGCCTATTGTGAAAACAATAGTCTTTTGGCCACAAAGTAACTTCATATGCTAATCAGAAGCAGACTGTTCTTTAGCTAATACCTCAAGGCTGTTCAGGAAGACTTTTCATACAGAGGGAAATAAGAGGGGAAGGGTAACAATGTACAAGCTGTGCAAGGAAAGAGGAAAAAGCACACACATATACACAACATCATGCTTACATCCCTGGTATCTGAAATTAATCTGATGTGCTCATTTACATCACATGAATAAGATACAGCACAATAGGAAGAATGAACTGTTTTTTTCTCTCCCCTTTTAATTAGAAAACATTGGAAATTAATCTAACTAAAACATTATCAGGTATTCAGGCTTCCGATTTTGAATAAGGTTGATAAAGACACAGCTGTACAGTCATGTCCTGAATTAGAAGCCAGAGATTATTCAGAGCGTTATATGCAGGACCTATATAAATGTTTGCAGATTAGCTGTATTGAGTGGAAGTCAATATGCATCCTTTTAAATACACTGCCATATACTGCATATATACTGCTCAAAAAGATAAAGGGAACACTCAAAGAACACATCCCAAATCTGAATGAATGAAATATTCTCATTGAATACTTTTGTTCTGTACAAAGTTGAATGTGCACAACAGCAGGTGAAATTGATGGTCAATCAGTGTTGCTTCCTAAATGGACAGTTTGATTTCACAGAAGTTTGATTTACTTGGAGTTACATTGTGTTGTTTAAGTGTTCCCTTTATTTTTTTGAACAGTGTATAAAGTATATTATTAACAGATTTTATGGTAAACAAGCCTCAAAAAGTAATAAATGACATGGACCATGCTGCTATTACAGTTTACAACAATATACAATTTACAAAATACTTTTTTTACTCCACAATTTCCCATTTCTCTACTGTGTTTCTTCGAAAATAAGAAAGACCCTGTCTTATATTTTTTTGAATCCTGAAATACATGCTTGGCCTTATTGCCATGCACTCAAAAGCCTGATTCGGCTTGTTATCAGGGGAGGTCTTATTTGGGGGGAAATTGGGTAGTTCATTGCATGAAATTCTTACCAAAGAAATACTCCTCTCTCTCTTCCCAGGAACATCAATCTCTCATCACTCTTTTCAATTAAAATGCTCTTGGCCAAAGTTTATTTATTTTTTAATAAAGAAATTGTATCAGACTCCCGGTATTTGTATTGCTCGTTTCCCATTTCTACAAATCTGACCTGAAGGTATGTCAGAACAGCACATATTCCAAGAGATCACACCACAAATCTTCCTGAATATATAACAAAGTTCTTCAAATATTTGTAATAATTTCTAGAAGGGAGGGGTACCTTTTCACAGCCACTGTACCCTGGAATAGTATCTCCCTATTTGCCGTGATCCGGAAATCCCTCTGCTGATTAGGAAGTAAAAGTACCATATTTTTCGGACTGTAAGATGGGCCTTTTCACTCCCTAAGAGGGTGAAAATTTGTGTGCATCTTATATACCAAATGTAACCCTATCCACCTGCCCCCCACCCACCAATTGGAGGTTTTTCACCTCCGTGTGTCATATTTTCGGGCGGTTCCAGGCTGCAGGGATCCTCACTTCCACTTCGAGGTTAAAAATAATCCCTATCACCCTATGGGCATTTAACTTATGACGTATAAAGCCCTTCATGGCATCGGACAAGAATATCTCCGGGACCGCCTTCTGCCGCATGAATCCCAGCGACCGGTTAGGTCCCACAGAGTTGGCCTTCTCCGGGTCCCGTCGACTAAACAATGTCATTTGGCGGGACCCAGGAGAAGAGCCTTCTCTGTGGCGGCCCCGACCCTCTGGAACCAGCTCCCCCTAGAAATCAGAGTTGCCCCCACCATCCTTGCCTTTCGCAAGCTCCTTAAAACCCACCTCTGTCCTCCGGCATGGGGGAACTGAAATTTTTTCCCTTCCCCCTAGGCTTATAGAATTTATACATGGTATGCTTGTTTGTATGATTGGTCTCTTAAATTGGGGGTTTTTAGATTATTTTTTAATATTAGATTTGTTACATTGTTTTCTTTATTGTTGTTAGCCGCCCAGAGTCTTCGGAGAGCGGCGGCATACAAATCTAATAAATAATAATAATAATAATAACTGGTGTGGGTGGGGTGGGGGATGATTTTCATGGGGGCAGAAGAGGGACTTTGCACCGAAGGCTCTGCTCCCGAGACATCCCCGTCTTTCTACCTATAGCCACAGGCATTGAGACCCTGGCTTTCTCGCAGCAAGGTTGGATAGAGGCACAGCAGTTCAATCTTCCAGGAAGCTGCCATCTCATAAACACATTGCTGGGTTTTCCAGCAAGCCCCCTGCACCTTTGTTGCCTTGGCTGGAACATGATTCCTGAAGAGGGAGGTTGGGACTCATTTGGCGCCTAGTGCTGGCTTAGCAGCTGGAGGGGTTTCTCCCCCTCTATTCTTCCCATTACGAACTTTCCTGGATGGAGAACCACACAGAACGGTCCCCCAGCAGCTGGCCTGCAAAGACTGCTTGATCAGAATTGGGGAGGACGTATCCCCACATTCCACGCTCTCTTCCCCACCGCTGGGCTTTCCAAACGGGACTTCCAACCTCCTGTTTCGGGAATCAGGCTCCAACCGAAGCAGGGAAGGTGTGTGTGGGGGTGGGGGGGTGGGGGGTTGTTTGCTGTGTTTATGAAATGGCAGAGTCCAGGAGGACTGGAATGCTGCGTCTCTATCAGCTTTCAATGCCTACAGCTATAGGTAGGAAGACAGGGGTGTCCCAGGAGTGGAGTCTTCAGTTTATTTATTATTTTATTATTATTATTTATTAGATTTGTATGCCGCCCCTCTCTGTAGACTCGGGGCGGCTCACAACAATAACAAGAACAATGTAAGCACAAATCTAATAATTTAAAAAACGCTAAAAACCCCATTATTAAAAGCAAACATACACACAAACATACCATGTATAAACTGTATAGGTCCGGGGGAGATGTCTCAGTTCCCCCATGCCTGACGGCAGAGATGGGTCTTAAGAACTTTATGAAAGGCACGGAGGGTGGGGGCAGTTCTAATCTCCGGGGGGAGCTGGTTCCAGAGGGTCGGGGCCGCCACAGAGAAGGCTCTTCTCCTGGGTCCCGCCAAACAACATTGTTCAGTGCCAAATCTCTCTTCTTCCCCCATGAAAATTACCCCCATTGCACCCACCCATTCCAGTTAAATGCCCGTAGTGTGACAGGGCTTGTTTGAAACGGATAGAAAGATCTGTGCAGCTCGTTATCAAAATCCGAATAGAAGGGAGGATGCTGTTGATCCTGATGCTGGTAGGCAGAGGCAGAATTGGGGTTTTTTTTTGTTTTGCTCCCCTCAAATTAAGGTGCGCCTTATACTCCGGTGCGTCTTATATTCCGAAAAATACGGTAGCTCCTTAATTATGTATGAAAGTAAAGTTTTTGCCCCAAGGTGCATCACTTGAAACTTACTTACATTGAACTGCATTTGCCATTTTGCTGCCCATTCACCCAGTTTGGGGAGATTCTTGTGAAGCTCTTCAAAATCCGATTTAAGTTTTCACTATCCTGAAAAAGTTGGGGTTATCAACAAACTTTGCCAACTTTCTATTCACTCCTAATGTCAGACCATTTTAAGTATAAGCTGACCCCTCTAGAAAACACCATGTCCTGCTTAATTCTGCTTTGATATCTATGCATTCCCACTCTGCCTCCTGAGCCTGACTCACAGGGTAAATAGCCTAGGCCAGGGGTAGGCAAAGTTGTCTCTTCTATGACATGTGGACTTCAACTCCCAGAATTCCTGAGCCAATCATGCTAGCTGAGGAATTATGGGAGTTGAAGTCCACATGTCATGGAAGAACCAACTTTGCCTACCCCTGGCCTAGCCTACAAGTGCTACCTTTACTTAAGGTGGGATTAGAAATCTGGCTGAAATAGCTCCGTACAGGTAATTCACAATTTACAACCACAACTGAGCCCAAAGTTTCTATGGCTGAGTGAGAAAGTTGCTAAGTGAGTTTTGCTCCATTTTATTTATTTAGTTTTATTTATTCATTCATTTTTTTTAAGGCCGCCCTTCTCCTTAGACTCAGGGCGGCTTACAACATGTTAGCAATAGCGCTTTTTTAACAGAGCCAGCATATTTCCTTCACAATCCAAGTCCTCATTTGACCCACCTCGGAAGGATGGAAGGCTGAGTCAACCTTGAGTCGGTGATGAGATTTGAACTGCTGACCTGCAGATCTAGCAGTCAGCTTTAGTGGCCTGCAGTACTGCACTCTACCCACTGCACCACCTTGCCACATCTGTAAGGGAATCCCAGAAGCTCTTAAATTAGTAACATGGTTGATATGTGACTCTGGCTTCCCTGTTGACTTTGCTTACCAGCAGCTCTAAAAAGGGGATTGTGTGACAATGGGACACAGCAACAATCATAAATATGAATCGGCTGCCAAGCACCCAAATTTCGATCACGTGACCCTGGGGATGCTGCAATGACCACAAGTCACTTTTTTCAGTGCCGCTGTAACTTTGAATGGTTCCTAAATGAACTGTTATAAGTTGAGGACCACCTGTATTTTTTTTTAAAAAATACTTATATACAATCTACTTGTTCTTTCATGCCTATGGATCCCAGACAAACTAAATACTTCTTGAGACTCTCAAATAACTCTAAAGGATTAATGAAAAAGGCTTACATTTATTATTATTAAATGTGCGTATTGCTGGGAAATATTCAACCAATATTGAAGGAAACCCAGTTAGTTCTTAGGATGTGGATGGAGCTAGATTGCTGATGTGTATTTCTGAATGAATTCAGTAAGAAACACAAGATACAGTCGCCCTGAGTCCTTTTGGAGTGGGCGGCATATGAATATAAACAATAAATACCAATGAGGGAAAAAAATGAGTTTTAGGGGTAGATAGCCACCAGACATGGGGAATACTGGACACTTTAATTGCTCACAGAGTGAAAATATAAGCAATTTATCTGAGTATGCTTACTTCAGTCCTAATAAATAAAAATTCATACAATCCATATTCATGGATAAAACTCCAAGTTTCATTCAAGTAAAATGTGTAACTGACATAAGGATAATACAAATGATTAAATATTTTGCATGCAGAAGAATGAAGAATTTATCTTATTCTTTTTATTCTGGATTCCTCACCTCATCACACATTCCTGAATGTAGGGATTTACTATTTTAAGGAAAGCTAGAAACCTTTCAACGAAAGTCAAAACAGCCAGCAGAAGAAGCAAGCAAAGTGGTTTCATTGTTCAGTGATCCCACTCAGACTTTCAATTCATCAAAGTACAATCTTGTCCAGTGCTACTGACTTGACACATGGCTGGACTTTCCTTACAATAGTGGAACATTCGGTAGAGAACTCTGTCCAAAGTTTCCTAGTGGCATATGAAATTCATTATTTCCACCAACTTTTCATCATTTTCAGCATACAGGCATGGCTTCATAAACCACTTTCCCAAGGCAGTGAGTTTAACTTTTGTCTTCAGAACTGAGATCTACCTAACTCCAAGGCTGTAGTATTTTTATGTTATTTGGATTCCAAAGTTGCAAAAACATGAGAAAAAAATTGAATATATACCTTACTTACTGTAGTTTGAAAGTGTATAATGCCGAAGCAGTTAAACCCAAGTAGAATTAAGTCCCACCCTGCCCACAAGGGATTTATGAAGAAAAATAGGAACAGCAAGACAAGAGAGAAATTGGATGAAATATAAGGGGAGGGGAGGGGAGGAGGGGAGGAGGGGAGGAGGGGAGGGAGGAAAGAAGGAAGGAAGGAAGGAAGGAAGGAAGGAAGGAAGGAAGGAAAGACTTTGCTCTTTTTCAGTTTTTTTCCTTTGGTGAAATAATACATTGATAAGGTCACAACAAAGCATCTGAGCAACAAAAATATGTCAGACCAAATAAAAGATGAAAGAATAAAAACATAAATCATTTGGAAAGAGTATGAGAGGATCATAAAACAGGAGAGAGAAAAGGGACAAATAGATATCACCATAGTGATAAGTAAAACAAACAAAATTAGCTCCCTTCAAAGTATTAACAATATCCAAGTCTCCAACTTTGAAGACTGACTGTATCAATCTTTTGGTATACGAAAGTAAAAGTGCAATACGTGGGAAATCAATACATCAATACATAAAAGTATGAATATTAATCCTTGCTTAATGACCAGTTCTGCCAATAAGTGGGAAATACCATGGTGAGGACTGGGATAGAACTACTCAGTTTCACATCTTGAGACTGTGTTTGCCTCCTAACCATTCCCCCTTGCTTTAGAAAGCTGTTGTGTCTGGGCCTGCTTACTCTCTTGTATACATCAAAAGCGATGCAATGTGTCACAGCCTTTGTAATCCCTCTTTAATCTCTCTGCCCCACACAGGAGAGTCAGACAAGGAGACTACAGAAACCTCTGACTTCCTTTTGCGGAATGGAAAGATTGGAAAGAAAGAGGTTTCAAGAGAGCACTGCAAACTTGTATAGTATTCCCGTGGCTCCCAAGCCTGTATGATCACATTGCTTTTGATGAGCAGAAGAGCAGCTTGCTCTCTTGTAATCCCTTTCTCTCAACTCTTTCTTACTCTGCAAAGGGGAAAAGGAAGGAACACATCAGATACAGACCAAGGTGCATTGATTGTAATGGCAATCACGTGATTGGGGGACGCTGCAAAGATCATACATGGTCTGTCAAGTTATTTTTTTAGCAGCACTGTAACCTCAGTCACTGAATGAATAGTTGGTAAGTGGGACTACCTGTCATTCTGCATATGATTGTAGAATTTAGTGAGGAGTGCAATTCTCTCCCTTACCTATGGTACAGTTTGTGGTTATTTTTCGTCGCTTGGGGTTATGTCGAAGCAGCTCTAACTCTCGTTTGGTTGGCTCCCAAGTTGAATACTTCTCTCCAATACCTGGATAATGAAAAGAAATATAGGACTGTATTTCAGAAGACTGCTTGTAGCTATAAGGATACTTTGGAATGCAAACTGCACCACTCAATAAATAGCTTCTCCTATATATTTCCTCTATGGTTCTGACCTTCTAAATATATTTCCATAAAGGTGTGTTTAAAACATACAAGACTTATTGCTTGGACTGTATTGGCATTTTAACCATGTTTAAAGTAACAATTTATTCTCCTTTTCTTATTTCTAGCAGTGGATGAAAATACTGTTAAATTAAAAACACAATAACAGCTTGCCCTTCATATAGCTTGTTCTTTTGAGTTAAGACAGCTATGCTGTCGGTGAAACAAACCCCGAAGCATGAGCTTTGTGCAGAGATGTTTTAAAAATATAATGACAACAGCAAAAAATAAATAATCCAATTCATTAGGCAGCTAGCTATGTGCTATTTTGAAAAGCTGATGTATAGAACTAATACAATGTGGGTAATATTCAAACCATTTCCTTAGTATGTGAAAACTAATATCCCTCTCAGTCTGTCTCTGCAATCTGGATCATAAATGATATAGGCTGAGAGCCAAAGAACTTTGCAATTAATTCTTTAAGGTTCCTGAAGCTTATCTGCCTGAAAGAACAGCTCCCAAGTCTGGCAAGTCTGTTTTTACAGTTTCAAAGAGTTAAAATATGAAAGGAAAGGTAGCTATTCTACTGGGCAATTACTGTACATATCCACTGAGCATAAGCAGCTCTTTGGATCCTGTTTGTAAATTTTAGTTAACAATGTGTTGCTGAAAAACAGATGATAGTTAATCTGTCTCTGAGAATGTGTGTGTATATCTACATGTATGTAGGTGTGTGCGTGGCATGCACACTCTGGGTATGAATTTGCTTGGAAGAGTTAACTATTTGGGGAAAGGAGAGGAATGGGTCATCTTGGCAGCTTCCTGAGTCTAATTATTATAATCAGAGATGTTAGTAAAACAGATGAATAAAATGATACCTGTTGGCCATTTAAAATTTCAATCTGATACACCAATAATGTAATTGTATATATGACTATGCAAATAAAAGATACATGATCTTGTAAATAAATGAAAAAAATAATCTGCATTCTCACACATGCCTCAAAAGAGGGGAGGGTTACACTTCCTCTCAAATAACAAGAATCTCCAATTTTTTCTATTACTACTAAGCTAATATTCTAACCACCAAAAGGAAAATATAACTTATAGGAAATCAAGCTAAAATAGGTTTCCATTAAATATTGGATGGAATAACTATAAACAAATACAATATAAATTCTTCATTTGAATGAGGCGCTATTACCACGACAGATTAAAAAGACTCAGCTACAGTCTTCAGCAAAGCTTTTCAAAAATTGAGGGTTCACAAGAAACCCACCGGCTCTTTCAAAGGACCAGTTCGTTAACTTTTTGAAATCTTTTAAAATTAGAATGCAGAAACAACTGGCATGACTTAGCCCAAATTAACCAGAGGTGTGGATTAAAATAGATATCAAGAATTACATCCACTCTGCACGGTAAACATGTATTAGACATGGCATATCACGATGAATTTGCATACGTATTTGTTTGGATTAGTGCTAATGGCAGAAACAAGATTCTGTAAGTAAGGAGCAAACAATAAAGACACATTGTTAAATACAGAGACAAATATTTACAGGACAAGGACTTACATAATTATCAACTATTGATTTTAATGAGGAAGAAAAAGGTTTTATTCAACTTTAGATATATACCTCTAACAGTTAAAACAGCCCTCCCGGCCATCAAAAGGACTGCAAGTTGAAAAAGCTTCCTGTAAAATGCCTTGTTTTACTAGAGAAACATATATAGCAAATTGAGGGTTCACTCTCAAGTATTGGAGGTATCACTGCCAATTTTCAGCAAAAGAGCTATTTTGCGTCTGAATTAATAAGATCAACTTGGCATTGATAAGGGGTTACTTTGACTGTCATGTAGAGGAAGTTTAATGATACTTTGCCAAGTATTTGGTGACATTATTTTCTTGTTCCAAGACTATCTTAGAACTATCCATTATCCCTCCCTCTCTTCCTTTGATTGAGCTACTTTAAAAATAAGATTTAAAATGCCAGTTGAGAATGATGAACAATGCAGTGGTAACCTGCATATCTATTTTTAACAGCCACCTAAAAATGGTGCAATTCCTTCTAGAGAGACAGGGTTTTTTAAAATCTTTTTTAAAAATCTTAATCAGCTACAAGAAGGTCCTGCAGGATGTATTATTTCTTGGATCATGAAATACAATCTTTACAATATGAAAATATTTGCAAATTCTATCTTTTGCTGAAAAATGGCAGGTAATCAGTAAAGGGACGCTTGCTAGTGAAATGTGTTGCCAGCTCACATTTCTTACCTGTCATTGTACACTGGTAGTGAGAAATCATTGTTGGGGTGAAGGCTAAAAAAGAAAAGAATTAGGGAAAGAAAACTGAATAATAAAACAAATGTGTGTACATATAATTTGTGTGTTAATATCTACATATATACATACTGTATGTGCAAACAAAGTGACATTTTTGTTAAGCTGGCACAGTAACTGCCTAGGGAAAGCGTGGCGTTTTGTAGGAAGAATATAAATTTTTGTCTACTATGTTCCAAAAGATCTGAATAATCATTAATTCTGCACAATCACAAGGGAAGAAAGTATTTTACTGAAATATTCTTCTTAAATTTAGTTTGGCTATGCTTTCTCATGATATGTTCAGTTTAACTCCTGAAGAGACGTTACATCTCTCTCTTTCACTCTCCCCCAAAACTTTCATTAAAATCTTATTTTTCTTTTACAAGAATAAAGGGGCCCGGTACACTTGAAATGAAAACTTCTTTGAGATACTTAAAGAAAACCAAACCTTGTAGCTTCCAAGCTTTCCGCTGTTCTTCTTTGGCAATTTGTTCCATATCTTTGTCATATATGTAATCTTGACACATAAAGCAGTATATACCCCCATACAAAAGGTCTATGGCTGCAGAAGGAGAAGGGAGGGAGAGAAAGAAACATCCTTTTTAAAAAAATAAGAAAGTAGAAACATAGAAACATAGAAGTCTGACGGCAGAAAAAGACCTCATGGTCCATCTAGTCTGCCCTTATACTATTTTCTGTATTTTATCTTAGGATAGATATATGTTTATCCCAGGCATATTTAAATTCAGTTACTGTGGATTTATCTACCACGTCTGCTGGAAGTTTGTTCCAAGGATCTACTACTCTTTCAGTAAAATAATATTTTCTCATGTTGCTTTTGATCTTTCCCCCAACTAACTTCATCTTTCCCCCAACTAACTTCTAAAGAATTGTCTATCATTAATCTTTCCTTATTAGCAACTCGGACTATTGTCGCATGACAAATGACTTTTATATGTCTATTGCAAAGCCTCAGACAAGCAGCAACATTTAAAGATCTTCCTGATTAAATAAACATAAATGCCAAGGTATGAATCTCCGCCATCTCCGCATCTGAGCCGAGGCACAGGCTCAGATTCCCTGTGAAAACTGATTCTATATCACTGTATATGTTCATCAGCCTGCAGAGAGTAAGAGCAAGCAGAGAAACTACTACATAATTATTTTGTGCTTGGACATACCTTTTCTGAAAGCCTCAAATAATTCCATTGTGTTAAGATAGAAATAGTGGATTGTACTGTTTGTAAGCAATGTGAGAGAGTTAAATCTCTAATTTCTAAAAGCGAATTTTAAATCAAGAATTGTCTGATGGGCCTGAATGGCATACATGCTAGATCTACAAAGCGATGCAATTTTAGATATTAGATCAAGTAATAAGCTTCAAACTGCATTGCCTACATATTCCTATAATCAATGGACCTTCAATTTTACAATGAGCTATGTATCTTTTAATCCAAAGAAAACTGAAATCTATTTTCGCAAGGAAAAGCCTTCTGGGGCTTTAAAATAAGATTATCATACCCCTTTACAATCAGGATGTATCTACTGTGTTTCCTTGTTTAACTATTGAGTTACATTGTGATTGGAGGAGTAGATTAACTAATATATACAACTCTGATCTTGTATCATTTCCATATTCTAATTTAACTAACTCTGATGCTCTACTAAGTTATACCAAACTACCGGTAGGAACAAAGATTTCAAAACTCTTAGGTTAAATTGCTGCTTAATACTGCTCTATCACAATTTACAAATAAATGTTCTATTCCATTGCTGAATTTTTTTAAATAAAAGTAGTTCCCATCATTAATTGGCAGATTTACTAATGGATCTGGAAGAAGGTCAAGGCCCCCATGTCCCATAGCATCTTAAAATGGATTTGTGTAGGTCTGTTACCTAAGAAGGCAATTCACCCAATAACTGGGCTTCAATTCAAGATTTAGCTTTAAAGCTAAACCTTGCTTTTTAAAAAAGATTACATTAAAAAAATTGCAATCTCTGTGAGAACAAAGAATTGCTTTTGCTTACAAAAGAACCTATGAACACTAGAATTAACAGGTAAAGTTCATCAATTTAAAAGATGAATGAGAAGGTTTATCTTAATTTCATACATACATTCCTTTATAACAAGATCAGAATTACTTTTAAAATGAAAAACATCAGTTTTAACTATAGCATAGCATTCAGTTCTTGCTTATATAACCCATCCAACTGTTGCTATAGCAATATAATGGGTGGATGAATATCAAGAGCCTTACAATATGATTATCTGAATGTTATACTCTTAAAATAAAGCTTTCAGTTTTGTTAAAATTGGAGCATTTCTTATAGATCTTAATGTTTGTTCTACTCTGCAACTTGGCTAAAATCAAAGTAATTTTGAAATAACATTTAGAAGTAAATAAACAAAAGACAGCAGTGTCAGTTATCCTAAAACTCTCTGGTATTAAAATGGTGTAACTGACATTTGAAAACTGAGTGCAAAAAAAAAAATCCTCTTCATGAAGATTTTGATAAAAATATAAAAATAGCACAAGTAGATTCTATTACACATCCACCATCAAAACTTGTTCACTGACAAGTTTTTCCCTTTTGTATTTATGTATTTTTTGTGTCTTTATATTTGTATAAAGCCATTATACAAATCATCCAGGATAATCAGCCTAATTTGCATCAAATGGGATGTTTTAGCAGTGATTAAACTATTTTATCAGTTCAGATCCTGGAAGCAACCAGTGAGATGGCTTCTTATAGTAGCCTAAACATAACAGACCCGTCACTGAGAGTCTGCTTATGCTATTTCCATTCCAATGTGGGCTCACTTATCCAAACTCCTATTTGCCAGGAATGACAATACTGATAACTCAGTTCCTTAACCAGAAATATTTATAGTTTATATTCTAAAGTCATCTGGATGCCGAATGCAGATTTTGAAAAGTCTACTGCAGAGGTTTTCAAACGTGGCAACTTTAAAGACTTGTGGACTTCAACTCCCAGAATTCTCCAGCCACCACAGAAGTCCACAAGTCTTAAAGTTGCCAGGTTTGGGGACCCTTGGTCTACTGTGAGACATGGTTTTGCAAGACTGAGTTATCTATGTTGCATGGCTAATGTGTTAAACAAACTGAGGTATTTTTTTGGTAACAGAGAAAATAATGTTGGATTCCTACACTAGTATGCCTACATGTAGTACGTCCTCAGCAAAGATTCGTTCAGTGATTGTTCAATGTTATGATAGCGCTGAAAAAATGGTAAAAAATTGTAGCGATTTCACAACAGTCACAGTTGGAATCCTAATTTCCCACATCCAAATTTAGCATCCTTGCCTTTGCCCCTGTTCAAAACAGGTAAAACGATTTTGACCTGGGTTCATTTGCTACCAGATCGTTACGAGATTGTAAGAGATGCTAACGTGTGAAATATGGGCACAGTTCCTTCAAGAGTCTTATATTGGCAAATTTATGCCCTGCTGAAATGTATGGAAGTTACCTAGCCTGCTTTTCCAAAGGAGCAATCAAGCTGTGATAATGACTTTTGGGCTCAATTTTCTTCTCCTTTTTTAGAACTTTTCAAATAGTGTTTGAAAAAAAGTATAGTTCAGTACTCTTTGTCTTTGAAGACAACAAACTTGTTTTTGACATTGCATCATAAATAATATATTGCTTAATTCAAGGGATAATGGAGTAAGGGTTACAACAGCCAGAAAAACTGAGCTTTTTACCAAAGTTCATCTCCAGCTACCACAGAGATCAGGAGATGTAGAGTGTTTACTGCAAGGTTCAATACCTGCCAAATTAACCATGTGGAAAAAAGACAGAACACAATTGAGAATATAAAAATGTGAGCTCAATGCTGATGACCTATGAAAGAAGCTTGTCAGTGACAAGCCCTATAAAACAAGGTGGCCAATCCCTCAAAACGTTCACTCTTTCCTTCTTGGAACTCTGGATGCAAAATGTGGAAATACTTCATTTTGCAAATATACATATAACTGCTTTTGCTAATGATGTGCATTTGGGTCTCTGGAGTTTGAATTTCTCTTTGTCTCCATGGAGACTGCTGTTAGCTAAGCAGAGACACTAAGAGCTTCAAAGAAGAAATTTCGTTCATTCTATTATGTGCCCAGTTGAGAATGAACTGGAAGCAGAGCTGAGCAATGGGTGTTTTTTAGATTTGGGGCGACGTTTTGCAACCAGTGCGGTCAGAGAGTATGGGTAGTCCTCGATTTACGACCCCAATGGAGCCCAATATTTCTATTGCTAAGCGAGACATTTATTAAGTGAATTCTGTCTCATTTAGCAACCAAACTTGCCACAGTTCTTAAGCAAATAGAAACATAGAAGACTGACGGCAGAAAAAGACCTCATGGTCCATCTAGTCTGCCCTTATACTATTTTCTGTATTTTATCTTAGGATGGATCTATGTTTATCCCAGGCATGTTTAAATTCAGTTCCTGTGGATTTACCAACCACGTCTGCTGGAAGTTTGTTCCAAGCATCTACTACTCTTTCAGTAAAATAATATTTTCTCATGTTGCTTTTGATCTTTTCCCCCCAACTAACTTCAGATTGTGTCCCCTTGTTCTTGTGTTCACTTTCCTATTAAAAACACTTCCCTCCTGGACCTTATTTAACCCTTGAACATATTTAAATGTTTCGATCATGTCCCCCCTTTTCCTTCTGTCCTCCAGACTATACAGATTGAGTTCATGAAGTCTTTCCTGATACGTTTTATGCTTAAGACCTTCCACCATTCTTGTAGCCCGTCTTTGGACCCGTTCAATTTTGTCAATATCTTTTTGTAGGTGAGGTCTCCAGAACTGAACACAGTACTCCAAATGTGGTCTCACCAGCGCTCTATATAATCACTGCAGTTGTTTAGTTAGTAACATGGTTGTTAAGTGAATCTGACTTCCTCATTGACTTTGCTTGTCAGAAGAGGATCACATGACTCCAGGAAAGGGTTGGGCTGCTAGCCGGAAC
Organism: Erythrolamprus reginae; assembly: GCF_031021105.1. NCBI lineage: Eukaryota > Metazoa > Chordata > Lepidosauria > Squamata > Dipsadidae > Erythrolamprus > Erythrolamprus reginae. Next base: position 708,832 of record NW_027248484.1, on the reverse strand, counting down.
GCTAAATTGAGCTTGCCACCACAGCTCGTGGGTGCTTGCAGGGCCAGCGCAATTTTGCTTCTGCACCTGTGAAAATAGCAAAATCGCACACAGAGCCGCAGGTGCACCCGTGTTTTGGCGAGTTTTGTTGCTTCTGCGCATGCTGAAACACGGGCGCAGCTGCGGCTCCTTGCACAATTTTGTTATCTCCACAGGTGCAGAAGCAAAATTGTGTTGGCCCCACAAGCACTCACGAGCCGCAGTGGCAAGCCCACCCCTGCTCCAGTATATCCACCATCACAAATATAAATCAGCTGCCAATTGTCTGAATTTTCATTATGTGACCAGAGATGCTGCAATGATCACTGAAAAAATGGTCATAAGTCACTTTTTACACTGTGATTGTAACTTTGAATGGTCGTTAAACAGACTGTTGTAAGTCGAGGACTACCTGTAACTGATTGGAGCCAAAGGGCAGCAGTGGTGGTAGCAGTAACAGCCACATTACATCAAGTAGATATGGTGGCTGCCGCTGCAAACATTTACTGGATTTACTCTTCAATACAGAATGCAAGTATCTGAAGCTACGGATGAACAATTCAGGCTTCTTGGCTCCTAAGAGTTTCCAGATTGGTATCAAAAATAAAAGGAATTATATATAATTGTTTAAACAGTAGGGCATTTATATAGACATGGATAAGAAGATGACATACTGTTGGCTGAATCCTATCAGGCTGAGCATCTGCCAATCCAGGAAGATGAGGCTAACAAAGTAAATACACAACAGTAAAAAGAAACCTACAAGGAGTTTCTACAGCTAAATGTCTATTTCAGTTGAAACACAGCAATTATAATATATGTAAATCATAGATGGGTTAAAGAAAACCTTGAGGGAATGCTCTGAAGTGAACTTGATAAAAAATGTGTATCTTTACAAATAAATAAAATTTTGGATGTTTCTATATACCACAGGCCACTTGACTTCAGACAAAAAATTGCATCATTTAATAAATATTGAAATCCCATTCAAATCAAGAGTTGTGTTTCATTTCCCTACTTTCTGTTAAAATGACGAACTCTTCAACTACAAATCTACAGGAATTGCAACATTTTCTGTAATTTCAGATTTTATAATGGAACATAAAAATGAGAAACTATGTAACTTTTATTTCCATTAGCCTGCTCTTTGGTTATTTATACATATTTAGCTTCAATTAATCATGGCCATAATTACAGGATTATTTCATTATTATTATTATTATTAAAAACCCTCCTGCATGGATTATATGGAATATTCACCTTACCAGAAAGTCAACCTGTCTGAATTTAATCGATCTAACTGCAAGATTTTCCATATTGTAAAGCTCATGTCTTCATAAACAAATAATTTTAATGCAAGAATCCAGAATAATTACTTACCTAAATTGTGTCGCTTTGCCTTTGCGTGCTCGTGAATATGTTTCTTTGTAAAACAGCCAAAGAAGACACAGTACAGGCAAGAATGAAGTCTGTTCAAATGGGCACCACACATATGACAGATGCACGACTTTGCCTAAAATATAAACAAGATGTTTATTAAAAGCAGCAAATATTGCATCATTTTTCCAATCTGCAACCAGGGTTTAATTCGAACTTTAAGCTTAGATATTATTTCTATTTTTTAATACTAAAACAAACAAAACCAGATGGGATTGTGAATTCAATTCCATTTCAAAAATGTTGGGTCAAGAACTTGGTATGTTTAGGTCGGCTTGTCCCTCGACTGCCATACAACCTTTGTACCACTGGCTCTTTTGATCCTGGTTTTCTGCTGTGGCATAGCTAAGTTTCCTCCTTGGAGATAGATGTAGCTCCCAACCAGCCTCTGTAGGTCCAGCGCTTAGCATTGTGCAGGCATTTTTCCAGAGTATTTGCAGACTTCTTCACTGCACAGCTGGCTGAAGAATTCTGGGAGTTAAAATCCACAAGTCTTAAAGTTGCCAAGTTTGGGGACCCCAGCTTAGCATGTGCTGTATAGCACTGTGAAGCGCTATGTAAGTCTAAGTGCTATTGCTGTAAGTTGAGGACTACCTGCAATATCCTAGCCCCCTGGCCGACGAGAGTAGTATGTCTTGCTGTGTGAATGGGAATGGTTTTAAATGTCATTAGGAATTTTTAAAGTTTTTTAGCAATATAAATTGGATTTTTTAGATATGTACTTTGTATATTGTTTGATATGTTGTGAGCCGCCCTGAGGCCTCGGAGAGGGGCGGCATACAAATCTAATTAATAATAATAATAATAATAATAGCTAGTCCTTCTGCCTGCAGTACCACATCTTGGCTTTGACTTATGTGGCCCAAAGAAAAACACTCCTAGTCCCTTTTGCAAGAGCTGCAAGCAAAAGTAGAAAGTACTACACAAAACATGTAAGGAAAAGCAAAAGTTCCTTTTAACTTTATGTAGTTAAACCGGCATGCACAACCCACACATATTGATGGATGAAGTAGGGGTAACAGCATGAAGCCAATAAACAGTGTCTTAAACATCAATGACCCCTAATATTCCAGATGCAGAGATTCCCAATTAGTAGGAAGGATCAGAGGATAACAAGGATCAGAGATGATAATGTGAAAGAAAAATTGGCACAACTATAATAGACTTGAGATATATTAACTGCAACTCTTCTTCTATGGAATAATTTACCTCCAAATCAGATTCGTTCTTATTCCTTTTTTTTCCTTCTTCCTTTCAATTATGTCAAATTCTCAGAAAGTGCAAGAGAAAGGGACTGGCTCAAGCTCAGTTTGGACCAACTGGATTTGTTTCTAAGACAGGACTAGAATTCTCACCCTCCCAGTTCCTAAACTGATACCTTAACCACTGCACCAAACTAGGCACAGGATAAAAACTTGGCCTTTAAAGAAAACCCTGAGGGGGGGATTTGTCATGTATTATTCATCAGCTGCCAGAGTTTTATTTGTAATTGTACTTGCTATTGTAAGTTGTGTTTCTTTTTTGTGATATTGTTTTGTTGTTTTAATCTTCTTATAGAAAGAAAGGAATGTAAGCCACTCGAAGTCCCTCTGGACTGGAGCAGCATATAAGCCACAGTAAATTAAAAAGCTTATTGAAAATATCAGGACTTTACCATCCTAATATTGTTATTAAGACAAAATTTTATATAAAAAGATAAATAATAGATTAAGGTTCGTGATAAGCTCTTACCTAAGGAGTTTTAAAATGTAGAACATTTCTGAAATTTAGCAGTGCCTCTTCTTACAAAACTATGGTTTTATAGGAAATGTTTCTAGCCTGCAGTGCAGCACTAAATTGAGAACATTCCTCTTAGTAAATACCAACACTGTTTAGTGGTTTAACCCACTCAGATGAAGGAATATACTTATGAACGCTGCTTTGGAGGCATCTATGTACAGCACCATCGTTAGTATAATAATAATACTATTATTAGTACCATAATAATAATAATAATAACATGGGGTCCTCAAGATACGTTAGAACCACAAGTCCAGAATTTCATCTGCACAAAATTCTGAGAGTTATATTCTCAATTTATCAGGAAGATACCTATTTGGAAAAAAGGAGCCGGGGTGGCACAGCAGGTAGAGTGCTGTACTGCAGGCCACTGAAGCTGACTGAAGGTCAGCGGTTCAAATCTCATCACCGGCTCAAGGTTGACTCAGCCTTCCATCCTTCCGAGGTAGGTAAAATGAGGACCCAGATTGTGGGGGCAATATGCTGGCTCTGTTAAAAAGTGCTATTGCTAACAGATTGTAAGCCGCCCTGAGTCTAAGGAGAAGGGTGGCATAATAAATAGATAAATAAATTAATTAATTAAAAGGTTGCTGTACAGGGGTAAAATGCTACTGGTTCGGTCTGGTTCGGGCATACCAGTAGCAGCGGCTGCCAGTGGTTTGGGGAACCAGTAGCGGTGGCAGTATGAGGCTCCATCAACCCGCCCAAACATTGCCATTTTCTTGTTTTAACCCTCTGTGCATGTGCAGAAGATGAAAAAGCATGCACGACAGTGGCACGTGCAAAGCACATGCACAAAATGTAAAGTGCATGCAAAGTGTGTGCTTCCAAACCGGTAGGGTAGGTAAATGGATTTTACCAATGTTGCTACATCGTTCTACCGTGAAGCCTTAAATTATGATAAAATAATAATAATAATAATAATAATAATAATAATAATAATAATAATAATTTATTAGATTTGTATGTCCCCCCTCTCCGAAGACTCGGGGTAGGGAGCTTTGGATGTATATGAATTCAACAGTTCACTTAACAAGAAATTATATCAACAACTTTGTTCTGTGCAAAGCAGAAATGAGAAATAGGTGAGCCTATGCACTTATCTGAAAATCTGCTTTATTTGCCAAGATTCAAGATTATCTTAAAAGCGTTTTGATTCATTCTGAATTTCAATTCTACTGCAGTAAGCTACAGCAGAAAAAGAACATCGTATATTATAAAAGCAACAATGATTAAAAAGGTGCTAATATTTATAAAATACCTATCAACTAAAATATGGACACAGAATATGAGGAGGAAAGTGAAGACAATTTTGTTTTTTACCCACTCGCTTTCATTATCACACACATACCAGATTTGCCCCAGAGAATCAAGCAATACAGGTAAAGCTTCGACTTACAACCGTTCATTTAGTGACAGTTTGGACTTACAATGGCACTGAAAAAATTGACTTATAGTCATTGTTCACACTTACAACTGTTGCAGCATGCTCATGGTAGCATGATCAAAATTCAGACATTTGGCAACTGTCTTATATTTATGATGGTTGCAGTGTCTCGGGGGTCACGTGATCCCCTTTTTGCGACCTTCTGACAAAGCCGATGGGGAAGCCAGATTCACTTAGTATTACTAATTTAACAACTGCGACGATTCATTTAACAATCGTGGCAAGAAAGGCCGTAAAATTGGGGGGGGGGGGGGGGATCACTTCACAACTGCCTTGCTTAGCAACAGAAATGTTGGGCTGAATTGTGGTTGTAAGTCGAGGACTACCTCTATCTATAATAGGAGGATACACTTCCCAATTATTTTCTCAATGGTGAAAAAAAAAATTCCCATTAGCCACACCCAGTTATGGGAGGAGCCCCAGCTAAGATGCACATTAGGCTGTGCGTGATATACTAACATGGGTGCAGATTTAAATAAGCCTGAACAAGCTGCCTGCCTTTGTATTTGAATGGATATATTCTGCATAACAGGAGACAGAAAAAGAGTTTGGGCTGCAGGCCCTGCTGCTTTCAGGACCATGTTTAATATACACATATTGTAGGCTGACTTTATCCTGCAATGCATCACTGCAGTGAGCCGATGACTTGCAATATAGCCAGTGGTATGTTCTAAAACAGATTATAAAAATTGATGACTTCATCATTTCTCTGTGTCAGCAAGTCATGACAGTGTTTTAAAATATTCTATTAGCCCCAACCTTAACACTATTAAGGGATGTACCAACAGACTCTTCAGATGCACAGGACTTGAATAGTAACACAGCAGACAAAGTAGGCAGCCTTACTCACCTAACCACTGAGTGGGATGTTCACTTAATGCTGCCCATACTGTTAAAATGTTATTTACAAGATAAGATCACACTGCAGGAAAATTGCACTTTTGCTAGGATTTGGGGAGGGGTGGAACAGAAAGCTATGTTTTTAGGAGCCTGCCTATTACTTTAAGTTGCATCCTATCACTTAAATGAAATGTAGATTTACTGCATGTTTTTCAAGCAAGCAAGCAAACTCTTCAACTCTGATTTATTTAAGCACTGCAAACGCTCTGCAGGAAATGTAAATTTAATTAGCCCACATCAAAGTCAGTGCAGTGCTACTAGTGAAAATGATAACTGGAATGCAGATCTGATACAAATTATTTATTTGGGCAGCCCAAAAGAGAAAAAGAAGGAAAGAAAGAAAAAGAATAAAGAATAAAGGGTAATTCGTATTAGAAATTTATTTTAAAAAGAAAAGGAAGCATGCATTTACATTGGATTAAGGCACTCATGCTGCCCTCAATTAGTTGAATTATCTCATATACACCTATAAATCTAGCCTTAAAAGCACAAACAGGAAACAGCAATAAATCCAAAATCTCAGTTCTTAAAACTCCATGAGGTAAGCTCCATTTGTTGTTTTATTACAGAGTTGGGTAACATGTAACCCTACAAAGTATTAGGTTAGTGCAGCAAGGAACTGCTTTTCAATAATATGATATATACCATGATATATGGTATGGATGAGTAATGTTGATCTATCAGGTTGTTCTGTCTGGATAAGAGATACATAATGATGTTATAGAAACATTGCAATTGACATAATGAAGACTAAATATGTTACACTGTACTTAGCATTTTAGTGGCATTAGTCCAAATGCTGCTTTCTTTTTAACATTATTAAATATCATAATTCATGTCAAAGAAGGAATTAAAAACATCCATTCATTACCAGTTTAAACTTTTTACTACAATGAACACACACCCCTATCCCACCCACCCCCACAAACACAACTGGACCTAGCTATACTACACAGAGCTTCTCTGAACATAGGGTGTAAACAATTGCTACAAGGCTGTCAGCTCTGCAATATGTTGATATAACTACAAATGATGTAATGAACTGTAATGAAACATGAAGCAATAATTCTAAAGCTTACTCTTAAGGATTTGTATTCAGCCTCCTCAAACTCTCTGGAGCTGAGACTTCGATAACTATGTCCTCTGACAAAACTTTAACAATTTCTAATTTAAAGGGGCATGCAGGAAACCAGCTGCAATAGTTCATTAGCAACACAAAGGGGGGGGGGGGGGACTGAGGTAGTACTATTTTAGGCACATCCACTCAGACTGTCATGCATCTGAAGATGGCCAATTTCCATATTTTCAGAATGAAGTCAGTAACATGTAACAGTAGTTCTGGAGCAAAAGCATCAAGTCTACAGAAGAAATATAGCATTCAACTGTGAGAATAGAATACACAATTAACTTTTTGAAAATTACTTCTTTCCTCTTAAGCTGACTACAGAAAAATGTTGTGTGTCATAGGAAGTATAACAGGAAGGGGAGGCATCAAATAGGATCATTGTACCAGCATTAACTAGCCCCCATACCTTGAATTTGTTATCCAGTTTGTGTTTTGGGGTTCCAAGTATTTGTTGGGTTCAGGAAAAGTTTTAAAGCAGGAATGGACCTCCTGTTGGAGGCTAAGCATTATTTTTAATATTTTTGGGAAGTTAAGTACATATTTATGAGCAGGGTTCAGTTTTGGGAAGTTTGAGATTAATTAAGACAAGCTTATTCTAGGAGTTACAGAACAGTTAAAGTGCATAAATCTCCCAATTCAAGATAACAGCAAAGTCTAATTGTAAGTTTTCAGTTAAGAATGAACTATATCTACTTCGACACAATAACTTTAAATGCTTACAGAGTTGGTAAATACATGTTTTAAATTAAAGAATATCCAGCATTATTTCTTAGCTGCTGTTATGATATTGTATAATGCTTTCTCTGATTAGAAATAATTAAAATCAATTTAAGAGTTAACCAGGAAGTTATTTAAGTAATTGTTTAGTCAAACAATGCTACAGGCTCATTCGGTGGATGAAAAAGCAGAAAAGGACTGGTTTTTGCTCAAGAACATTGTGGGAATAATGGCAACAAACTTAAGTCTTTCATCTTGAATTTTGTATAGACCAGAAACTTTTAAGGAAAGATGAAAACCAGTGATTATGACATTTGGTCCATAGCAACTTCCATAACATCACTACAACTAAACAATCAATTCCTTTTAACAGGAATAATGATCCAGGAGGAAAAATATTGATAAACAAGATACAAAGATGTCAGTCTTCCTGGTATGCAAAAGTCCCACAGAGACATACTCTTAATTGCAGAGTTGAACATGTAGGTCCATGAAGAAAACCATCATTTATATGATTTATTATATTTAAAAGCACATTACAAGTAAACAAAAAAATGGAACAGATGATCAAGACTCAAATAGGAATCTTGTACATTAAAACAATCTGTTCAACAAAATGTTTCAAATAAGTTAGATGCTCTCTCCTATTTTAAAAGAAGAGACTGTGGAAGATATCAATACTCATGTCTTAGATCTAAAAATAACAATATAAACAATTATGGTATATGCTATGGATGTATGTAATGTTCTAAGCAGTGATAGCAGATCATATCCTTCATATGCTAGGTGGGGATTTTCCCCCCTCTCACAATGGTCAGATATCTCACCAAATAATAGTCCGTCAAATAGGACAGACTGTTGCCTTTAGCCTCACCCTACATCTACTATATCTGATAGACTATATCTATCAACTCAATCTATTAGAAACATTCAGAACCCAGAGAACATAAAGACAAACTCCCCCCCCCCCCAATAACTACCTCACAGAAAAATAGTCACTGAAAGGGTGCTGGAACACAAAAGGTTGTTAAAATTGTTTGCTTGTTTAGAATTTGCCTAAGATTACCAGCTATTTCCACTACTTAAAAACAACAACAACGTGATAAACTTATAATAGTACACAATTAATTCTGTCTGGGGTGGCAACCACATAAAATTTGTGCATTTTAAATAGTTGCTTATTTGGACTGTATTTTTAAACTATGGCTTCCATCGTGGTAGAAGTAACCTACACGAATATACAACTATTCCCAATTCATACTACAAGCAGACTTCCACACCTATCAAAATAATTATTATCCTTAGAGGGAATCAGAGGTAGGTTACTCCTAGTTCAGATTGGATCGCATGAACCAGGAACAACCTGCTGGTGACATCACTGTCAGTGCCAGCCTGTGTACACCGCCATCTATGAATTTTTCCCTGTTTCGAAGGTTTCTCCTCTTCCGCTGCTTGAAAAAGGGCTTTCCTGCCCTCCCCCAGGTTAATACTGACCTTTATTTCTTCGCCCGAAGGACAGCTGATCAGCTCCTCAGCTGTGTTTCGGGCTGATTCCTGCTACTGAGCATGCACGGAAGCCAAATTGCATGAGGGTATGCGCACAGGCAAGCGGAGCGAGTGCGTACACGCAAAATGTCATGATGCGAACTGGTAGGGAAGATAAGTAGAACGCACCCCTGGATGGAATACAGTATTATTGTTAATAAGCTAAAATGTTACACTAAGAATATGCAGCAAACTAGTCGTTCTAATTGAAACATCTGAGGAAAAAATATTGTTTTGAAAAACAGATCAAGTGTTCTTATCTTCTCCTTGGATCAAGCACTGGTTTTTTGAGACAAACCATAGAGATAACCATGCAATACATTTGTTCCAGATGTCAACTCCTTACATTTCTTAAAATCTGTGAAATCGTGAAATCTTTATCAAAGTGCCTCAGCTGCCAAGAGGTATAGATGTATTCTCAAAATAGATTCTCTGACTTGTCAAAAAAAAAAAAGGATTGCTATTATCCATTCTAAGCACACTGCAGTTCTTGTCATGTAATGACTTGCACTAACATTGGCGTGAAGAAAAAACCTGAACTGAAAGGCTACCTTCATTTTCCGTAATATAAAGAGGCAATGGATTAACAACTGAGACAGGCATACTGCATGGGGAAGAGGGAAGAACAATAGAAATAAGAAAAGCAACACAATACAGTTAGCAGCCTTTCAAAAAAAGGTAAGGCAATAAGCAGTGTAGACAACCAAGTCAGAAATAAAAATTGACCCCTTCTGCCCCCTACAGTTTAGTTGGATGTTTAAAGACACAAGACCCAGAAATAAAAATGGGAGGTTAATCCTGAACATCAAATGACACCATTTTTCATTTATTCATTGAATAAGCCATAGTAATTTGCTTTCCTTTGCCAGCATTGGTTTTAGAGTTTTCACTACTGCATTTTATAAAATCGATACTCCATACAACAGCTGTTCTATTGAATTTCTACATTATCTTCTCTCTCTGGAATTCTCAGCGCCTGAGTGCTATCTTCAGCTTTTTCTCTCTCTTTCTTTACATTTGTGTACCAATTGAGATAAAAGCAATGGAGATCTTTCTGACAAAGCATGGCCTGAAAATTCAAGATATCCAACAACATCCTTGTACAAAGCAATATTAGATAGCAAGCCATCACGGAAGAAAATGGTTGTACATTTTACTTTTTCATCCCCAGTGCCAGAATTGTGAATGTCAAAGTATCCAATTATTTAAAATGCTATAGGAGGAAAAACTAGCTATTTTACCAGTTTATACATAAAGATACTTTACTGAAAGGCTTTGACACTTCAGATTGGAAGAAAGGATTTGCCTGTACAGAAACCTCTAGTTAAAAAGTACCATGGAAAGAAAACTGGACAAAGCATTTCCCTTACAATACGCATTTGCTATCTGCAAGAAAAGGTGGGTATTTTCTTAAGAGGAATGGAAGCAATTCAAAGTTTTTAAAGATGGAACCCTGCTTTACAACGTGTTCTCTCCTATTTCTCTGCACATGCAGATTTATCTTCTAATTACTAATGGAGACCACTGTAACCTAAGCAGGGAGCAACTACCAAGGCCTCAATGTTATGGTTTAGGCAACGCCTGAAGATATGCCTGCCCCACAAATATTTGCCCCATGGGCAGCCACAACCACTTACAAACCATTTTCCTGATGTTACCAATGACGTGCATGTGCAACCAACAATTGCCTCTAACAGTCTATCCTGCCCTACATTTCTTTAACTTGGCACATGGGAGCCTTTCATTGCTGCAGTCCTGCCATTTCAACTCTGACCTTGGCTTCGATCCTTAAAAGAAAAAGGTCTTCAAGTCAAAAAACCAGAACTATACATCATCCCCACCACCACTTCAGGAGCTGTCTTTTGTATTCTGGATGTATGAAGCTTGCTTCTTTCCCATAGGGACACTTTAGTTGTATTTCCTGTGTTATGTGTTAAGGGAAGGTGGACTGGGCAACTCACCCATTGAAGGAAACAGGAGGGGAGGGAGGAATCCCTGCCTTAAGAGAGCCTGTGTTGTTACATGGTCCTTCCTTCCTTCCTGGTGTATTTTTTGAGGGCAATCTGTGCACTGAAACAGCTCTCCTTTCTGCACTTCCTCGCCACCCACGGATCACGTTTCCCGCCACCCACGCTGCCCGTGGACACCCGGGCCCTTTCAGAAACCTCCCTGCTCGCCTAACGGCAGGAGAGCCGTTTCCATCTATTGTGTGGTGGGCAATCCCGGCCGGCTTCCTCCAGCGGCCGGGAAACAGGCAGCTCCAGCAGCCCTGGCCGCTCCCCATAGAATTGACCAAGGAGAAGCGAGACCTCCCCCCCCCATTCTCCGACCGCGCCCCTTCCTCCGCCCGCGCGCTCCTCCTCGCCCACCCACCCTCGGGACATTGGAAGGGAGGCAGGGAATTGGTGAAAGCCCCTTCCCCTTGCAAGGGGGGGAGAGAAAAGGCCGGCTCTCCTTGGCCGAACAGACCCCCCCACCTCGGGCTAACCTGGGCAGGCCGGGCGCACTCTTTGGCCCCGGAGCTCCGGCTCTGCCCTCCCATTTTTCCCTCCTCCTCCTCTTCCTCCTCCTCCAGGCGGGCTCTGCAGCCGCCCGATTCCGGGAAAGTCCGCCCGCAGCAGGAGGAGGAGGAAGAAGAGGAGTCTGTCCCCCTTTTCTCCTCCTTCCCTCAAAACCATGAGGACTAGAAACACGCCGCCGCCGCTGTGGGAAAAAGGGGGGCGCCCCGCGGGACGGGACATTAGAGGAAGCTTGCACCCTGAGGACTAGAAACATGCTTAGAGGGTTGTTCCTTCGGGGAATAGGAGTGGGGCAGGCCCTTTAGGGGAGGGGGGAGAGAAAGATGCCACCTTGAGGACCAGAAACGCACGGGGTAAGGGTGTGGAGATGAAGAAGAGGGATCTCCCCCTGGGGACCTCCTCCTCCTCCTTTCCTCCCCGCCCCAAAAAACCATGAGGACTAGCAACGCGCCCGTGTCTCTCTGCCCCGCCTCTCCTTGGAGGGAGGGAAGTGTGGGGGGGTCGCCCCCTCTGCAGGGCGGGGAGGGGGGTCCTCACCTTGCGCTTCCTGCTCTCGGCCGAGCCGCTCCAGACGAAGCACTGGTAGATCACCCGCAGGTTCTGCTTCCAGTTCTCCACCTTGAAGCCGGTCACATGGCAGCACCCGGCGGCCGGCGGACTCATCTCCGAGGCCCCCACATCAATCCCCCGCCCGGCCCGCCGATGCGGCTACGGCGCTGGCTGCTGCGGCTGAGGAGGGTCTCGCGGGGGGGGGGAGGAAGAAGAGGCGGGGAGGGAGGGGGGCTTCTCCTCCTCCTCCTCCCCCAGGAGGGGGGGCCACTGCGGGCCGATCCCCCCCCCTCCTTCTTTCCTTCCTTCTTCCTCCCGGGCGCGCTCCCTCAGGGCGGCGCGGCCGACTGCAGTGCCGGGGAGCGGCCGCCCGCTTCCTCCCTCGCCGCCGCCGCTTCGCCTCAACCCCGCCCCCGGCTGCTGCTGCCGCTCCTCCTGCTGCCGCCGCCGCCGCCGCTCCGAACAAAGCGCCGACGTCGGCGGCGGCGGCGCTTCACAAAAAGCTGAGGGGAAAAAATCGGCGGCCGAAGAAATTCTCCTCAGAGAGGGGGGGGGGGGAAGAGGCGAGAGAAATCTCCTCAGGAGAATCGCGCGCTGCTACCTCATGGAGGCCTTGGGGGAGGCGGCGGCGGCAGCGGCGCCTCACAAAAAGCTTAGGGGAAAAAATCGGCGGGTGAAGAAATTCTCCTCAGAGAGGGGGGAAAAAGAGGCGAGAGAAATCTCCTGAGGAGAATCGCCGCCGGGTCGCGCGCTGCTACCTCATGGAGGCCTCGGGGGAGGCGGTGGCGGCGGCGAGGGAGAAGGGGAAGCCCTGGCAGCCGCACCGGGCGAAGGAAGGGTGTGTGCCGGGGCTGCTTGTTGCCGCCGCCGCCTCTTCGTCTTCGCCGCCGCTTCCCTCCCTCCCCCACCCCGGCTCGACTGTCTCTTTAAATCGCGCCTCCCCGTCGCCGCGCGTGCTCCCCTTTCTGCCCCCCCGCGCCGCCCTGAAATGAGCCCGTCCTCGGTAGAGAGAGCGAGCGCGCGCGGCAGGCTCTTCAATCAAGCGCCGCCGCCGGGCCCGAGTGGGACAAACCAATTGGGAAAGGATCGCGGGGGGGTGGGGCAAGAAGTAAGGTAAGGAGGAGAGAGGGAGGGTGGGAGGAAGCAGTGGAAAAGGCGGAGGGGGGGAAGCTAGAGCGGGGGTAGGAAGGAGGTCGGCCCTGCCTGACTTAAGCACACGGATTGGCCGCGCGAGGCGTACGTCCCGTCTCCTCGCCGCTTCTCATTGGCGGGCGCCGCCTTCCCTTACAGCGGGACGGCGAGGAGAGGCCCACCTCTCCTCCGCCTTTAATTGACAAAGGAAGTTCTGGCGACGGGGGAAAGGAGAGGGAGGGAGGGATACAGAAAGAGGGCGCCGATTGGCGGGGCTGCCCGCCGCTCTCTCGCTCCTCGGCGGAGGATTGGCTGGGAGGAGGGTCACTGGGGGTTAAGCACCGCCCCCTCCCTCGAGGAGCCCGGACCAGGCGGGAGGTGGGGCCAGCCAGCCAGTCAGCCGGCGGGCAGGGCTGCTGTCACATCCGCTGGAGGCTTTGCAGGCTCTCCGTTCCCCCAGCGATTCCCTGCAAAGGAGGGCGGAGCTGCCTGGATGCTCTGCTTCGGAGAGCCCGGCCCAGCTCGGATCTTTCACCTGCACCGCCCCGCACACGTGAAACTACCGGGCTGCCTTCACACGGCCAGATCCAACCGGACAGCAGCCGGTCGTGAGAATGCAAAAAAAGAGGATGCGTGTCGGGCAAATAAGACTCCAGTTCAGTTCAACCCTGGCTCAATGTAATGTGAGAAAAGCAGTTTTCCTTGGGGTTTTTTCTCTCAAGGGCAACAACCTGCCTTGCTTCCCACTATGAATTGAAGCCCTGCCTTTGAATTCCCGGAGGATTCCCCGTTCATTTTCAGTGGTCGGAAGAGAGCAACTAAGATGATCAAAGGTCTGGAGGCTGAAACAGAAGAAGACCCACTGCAGGAGTTGAGTTTGGCTACTTTAGAGAAAAGAAGAAATAGGGGTGACATGATAGAATTAGAATATAATAGAATTATAGTATAGAATAGGAACAGAATAGAATTATAGTGTAGAATAGGAATAGAATAGAATTATAGTGTAGAATAGAATTATAGAATGGGAATAGAATAGAATTATAGAATGGGAATAGAATAGGAATAGAATAGAATTATAGTGTAGAATAGAATAGAATTCTTTATTGGCCAAGTGTGATTGGACACACAAGGAGTTTGTCTTTGGTGCAGATGCTCTCAGTGTTCATAAAAGAAAAGAATACGTTTGTCAAGAATCGTGAGGTACAACACTTAATGATTAGCATAGGGTACAAATAAGCAATCAGGAAACAATATTAAAAAAAATCTTTAGGATACAAGCAACAAGTTACAGTAGGAGCAGATGGGTGATAGGAATGATGAGAAAAAATTAGTAATAGTAGTGCAATCAATAGTTTGACAGTACAGTATTGGTGATAATGGATGATAGTGGTATTAGAGGATTTGAGGGGCAGCCACAAAAGAGGAGGGGGCCAAGCTATTCTCCAACACATCAGAAGGCAGGACAAAAAACAATGGATGGAAACTCATCGGGGAGAGAAGCAACCTGGAATGAAGAAGAGCCTTCCCAACAGTGAAGACAGTTAACCAGTGGAACAGCTTGCCACCATAAGTTATGGGTGCTTCATCCCGGGAGGTTTTTAAGAAGAAACTTTTAACAGTCACTTACATGAAATGATATAAGTTCTCCTGCTTGAGCAGGGGGCTGGACTAGAAGACCTCCAAGGTCCCTTCCAGCTGGATTCTATTCTTTGGGGGCTTGGTTAGATTAATGCAGCCCCCCAACCAAAAAAAATTGGGATTTCAAGATGTGTTTGGCTACAGCTCTTTTAAGCTTTAATTTCAAACGCAGAAATCAGAAGACCAAATATAGATTCACCCAAATCACTTGCAGCCGTCCTCATTTAGCACCCAATGGGGCACAACATCCAATTTTTCACTTAGCGACGTAAATTGGTGGTCATTAGAGGAGAACAACTTGTAATCATCGCCCACAAGAGGCAAGCAGCCACAAGGGGAGAGCTCTTCAGTTATTCAAGGGAAGAATGTGGTTAAACAAGCCGCTGAAAGCCAAGCCCCCTCCCCTCTTGTGCCCAGCTATCGCGTTACACACCTGGGCAGAGTCTATTCCCCTGCCCACCTCCATGGGGAGGCTAACGCAACCCACCCCTGGTAATCTGACAAGCCTTAATTCCCAGCATTTAAATCATTAGCTCTCTGGATTTTCTGGGTCTCCCCAAGCAAGGCCATTAAGGGGCTGGTAATGTGTGTTTAGATGCCAGCTGCCTGGGAGTGAACACAAGGGTTGTGTGTGGCCTGGGGGAAGTGTCGGAATTTGCACGCTGTCAGGGCTTCGGTCTCGGTTGGATTGCGGTTTCCGTCATGCACATAATATCCGGTTTGCAACAGTACATTTAGTGACGATTCAAAGTTACGACGCAAAAAACAGTGACAGGCTTTTTTTTTTCACCGCAACGACTTTTGCAACATCCCGTTGGCCACGTGATCAAAATTCAGATGCTCAGCAACTGGTTTTATTGATTTATTATGGATTCGCCCACGTTTCTTCAACACTCCGTGGCTTGCATTGGCTGCCGATCAGTTTCCAGTCACAATTCAAAATGTTGGTCATGACCTTTAAAGCCCTACGTGGCAATGGACCAGATTACCTCCGGAACCGCCTGCTACCGCACGAATCCCAGTGACCGATAAGGTCCCACAGAGTTGGCCTTCTCCAGGTCCCGTCAACTAAACAATGTCATTTGGCGGGCCCCAGGGGAAGAGCCTTCTCTGTGGCGGCCCCGGCCCTCTGGAACCAACTCCCCCCGGAGATTAGAACTGCCCCCACCTGCCCTGTCTTTCGTAAACTACTCAAGACTCATTTGTACCGCCAGGCATGGGAGAGTTGAGATAGCTCTTCCCCCTAGGCCATTACAAGTTATGCATGGTATGCCTGTGTGTATGTTTGGTTTTATAATAGGGGTTTTTAGTTGTTTTTTATTATTGGATTGTACATGTTGTGTTTATTATTGTTGTTAGTCACCCCGAGTCTGCGGAGAGAGGCGGCATACAAATCCAATAAATTATTATTATTATTTTATTTATTTATTATTTGGATTTGTATGCCGCCCCTCTCCGAAGACTTAATATTATTATTATTATTATTATTATTATTATTATTATTATTATTATTTATTAGTTCGATTTCTAGGCCGCCCTTCTTCAAGGACTCGGGGCAGCTTACAACACAAATAATATACTGCTAAAAAAAATAAAGGGAACCCTCAAATAACACATCCTAGATCTGAATGAATGAAACATTCTCATTGAATACTTTGCTCTGTACAAAGTTGAATGTGTACAACAGCATGTGAAATGGATTGTCCATCAGTGTTGTTTCCTAAGTGGACAGTTTGATTTCACAGAAGTTTGATTTTACTTGGAGTTATATTGTGTTGTTTAAGAGTTCCCTTTATTATTTTTTGGGAGCTGCGTACAAAAATAATACATAGAAACGTGTCAGAAACCGAAAATGTTACACTAAACTTTAAAAATTGACCCTGTTTAAAACATTTAAAAACCTTCCAACCTGACTCATCCAAACATTCAAAACATTCACCCAATCTCCACTCGTACAAGGGCTGGAGCAGTGTGTCCAAGCTCAGTGGCCCATTCTTAAATGACCGTTGCTGTGTCCCTAGATCATTGTTTCTCAATTATTTTCTGTTACGCCCCTCCAACTCTCTGCTGTAACGATTATTTGCAATATTCAGCACATTTTTGCTGAAAAAACTCAAGCGGCTTATCAGCGTGATTGGGGTGTAATGTGTTGAAGTGACGCCTTAATTTATTTGGCTTCACGCTGCCAACATTTTTAGACACAGTAAACATACCAGTCTTTCCTCGTCTCCCGTCGTAGTCCCAGTGGAGCCAAGCGTTACATACGCTTCGTCATATTTTCTCATCTTAGCTTTTGGGAGATTTACGTTTGTCTCAGGATCTCTGTCTCTGTCCTCCTTTCTTTTCAGAATAGGAATAGAATTATAGAATAGGAATAGAATAGAATTGTAGAACAGAATAGAATGGGAATAGAGTGGAATTATAGTATACAATAGAATAGAATAGAATTATAGTGTAGAATAGGAATAGAATAGAATTATAGAACAGAATAGAATGGGAATAGAGTGGAATTATAGAATAGAATAGGAATAGAGTAAAATTATAGTATGGAACAGAATAGAATTATAGTGTAGAATAGAATAGGAATAGAATAGAGTTATAGTATAGAATAGGAATAAAATAGAATTGTAGCATAGAATAGGAATAGAATAGAATTATAGTGCAGAATAGGGATAGAATAGAATTATACTATAGAATAAGAATAGAATAGAATTATAGTATCAAATAGAAATAGAATAGAATTATAGTGTAGAATAGAATAGAAATTCTTTATTGGCCAAGTGTGATTGGACGCATAAGGAATTTGTCTTTAGTGCATTTTTCTTTCCTTTTTCCATTCCTTTCCTTTCCTTTTTTCTTTCCTTTTTTCCTTTCCTTTCCTTTCCTTTCCTTTTTCCTTTTTCCTTTCCTTTCCTTACAGAAAAGAATATCCCTTTTGCCAGTCTCTGGATCACTGGGAATAGCAGATGGCAAGACTGTTTCGACAAGGGCTGGAAAATCAATGTTGAGCAAAGAGGAAGACTATTGCACAGCAGGAAGACATACTGACCTTGAGGAAGAGGTGGGGGCAGTGGGCTTTGCGAATTTAAAACCTCTGGCTGTTTCAATTCTCCCAACAGCCTTGGGCTAAACAGCCTTTGCAATCCACGGCTTTCCAGGACCTGACACCATCCACAGAAAGCACGATGGTGGGTTTGTGTTTTTAAAAAAATCCTTGTAGATTTTCTCCCTCCCTCCTTCTCCCCCCCCCCTCTCTCTCTTTGCAGGCATGGGAAACAAGGAGAAAATTCAATTCTTCACTGCAGCAATCCACTTAGCGATAGGTTTTGGAAACCAGAGCCTTCGAAAGCGAGCTGACGATGGGTGTGCTGCTAATTCAACCGGGTAGCCAAACATGTTGTCCCTTCGTTGTATCCAGCATCAATAAGTTTATTTTTCCTCCCTTTCCTTTCCCCAACTGATTGTCAGAGAGAGAGAGAAGCAGACAAGGAAAGGGCACCTGGGCAGTTGTGTGTGTGTTTCCCGCTCAATTTTATTTATTTATTTTTGGGCACCTAGGGAGGGAAGAAGCAGCTACACCAATTATGGATCAACAGCGACATCTACTGGCAAATGTAGGGACTGAGCCTTGGCTAATAGTCTCTGCAAAGAAGCAATTGCAATAAATGAGAAATGAACAAATGAAACAATGGCAGATGTTTTTTTTTTCCCCCTGGCCCTTGAGAGGGGGGGGGGGACACACAAAGGGTTTTGACCACATGAACTCCTCCTAGGTTAGGTGGGCTTTGCAAACCAGCCCTTGGGGGATTTGGGGGTTGTGTTTAATGGGGAGAGAAGAGAAACTTAGAAACAAAGAACCATAGAAGACTGACGGCAGAAAAAGACCTCATGGTCCATCTAGTCTGTCCTTATACTATTTCCTGAATTTTATCTTAGGATGGATCTATGTTTATCTCAGGCATGTTTAAATTCAGTGCCTGTGGATTTATCAACCACGTCTGCTAGAAGTTTGTTCCAAGCTTCCACTACTCTTTCAGTCAAATAATATTTTCTCACATTACTTCTGATCTTTCCCCCAACTCACCTCAGATTGTGCCCCCTTGTTCTTGGGTTAACTTTCCTATTAAACACACTTCCCTCCTGAATCTTATTTAACCCTTTAACATATTTAAATGTTTCGATCAGGTCCCCCCAATTTCCTTCTGTCCTCCAGACTATACAGATGGAGTTCATGAAGTCTTTCCTGATACGTTTTATGCTTAAGACCTTCCACCATTTTTGTAGCCTGTCTATGGAGCCGTTCAATTTTATCAATATCTTTTTGTAGGTGAGGTCTCCAGAACTGAACACAGTATTCCAAATGTGATCTCCCCAGCGCTCTATACAGCGGGATCACAATCTCCTTCCTGTTTGTTATATCTCTAGCTATGCAGATTGCAGAAGATTAGTAACTTCTGTTTCATGGAATGGTAAGAAAAAAGAGATTTGATAAGGAAGAACGTGTGCTGTCCAAGGTTCTGGACAAGAGATGGGATGTAAGCTGAATAATATGGTCAAATAGAGTTTGAGATTCCAACAAGCTTGAATAGTATTTTCACTCAGAGTTGTAGAGATAAACAATACCTAAAACAAGGTGTAAACGTTAGAGTATCCCATGAGTTGAGATGGTAACTTCATGATCTCATTAATTTGTTCATAGATTTTTAGTCTGGTTTTTATTTGTAAATAAAAATGGTTTTGCCAATTATTTAAGAATTATACTTCAGCTTTGATCTTCCTGTTCTGAATTAGAAAGTAAACTTTGAATTAAGTAATGCATAACTTACTTTGCTGTCTGGTTTTAGCACAGTCCAAATAAATTGGTGCACCTTAATCATATTTTGTACAATATAAATCCAACCTTTGGGTAAAGAAGTACAAGATAAACTTTAAAAGCTTGTCACCTATAAATTTCTTCATGCATTTTTCTTTTTTTCTAGTTTTGTAATGCTTCAAAACAGACAAATTGTGCGAATGGTTTTAGACTTAAACATTGGACAATTAATGTTGTTAATATATTCTTAACAACAGGTGCGGAGGAGCTTGCCACTGTATTCTGAGTTACTGTGTTTTGTCTAGCGGTCTTCTGATTTCAAACTGAACACCACTTCCCTCATGGGCTAGTGCTAAAAGAGCAGCAACAAGAAGCATTCTGCTGGGGGGAAATGGCCCTTAGGTGGCATTGCAGATTTTCACTGAGAGGCAGATGGCAATGTTGTGTAGGAACAGAAGCTTTTGTGAAGCAAAGCACCACAGCAGATGTTGGTAGGAAGGTGACAATGGAAGATAATTTTTTTTATACTTGGCAATTTTAAGATGAATGGACTTCAATTCCTGGAATTCAACTCCTGCCCTGGGCTTTTCTAATCAATTGTACAACCCAGTCTTGATTAAAGAACCCGTTTTAATCAATGTCACAATACATGCCTAGTTTCAAAATATGATTTTTCATTTGCCTTATTTTTACAAATACTACGTGAATCCTTAGTGGGATTTCTCTCAGGTTGAATTGATAAAAATATACTTTCCTCCTTTTTTATTATGTTGTTATAAATCTTAGCAACTATGATCTTTTGTATGTTGATGTTTGCATAACATGTTTACACTACTGCATTAACATTAGTTAAATAACTTAGAATATTGAGAATAGAAAAAAATCTGTCAGTCTCACTATTTAGCATTGCCACAAGCAACACACACACACAAGAAAAAAATACACAAAGCAAATTTAATAATTCATTATTGTGTTTTGACGTTATATATATATACATATTAAAAACATTCCCTGGAAACCACAATAGGGAAAAAACCTATTAATATTACAGACCTAAAGAATTAAATTAATTCCTGGAACCATATATACAAATCCACGCACTTTTCCTGCAATAAGTAAAAACAGTTCCATTGCTTTCCTACAGAGCAGTTTTCTGCTTCCAAATATAACCTCGGAGTCCTCGGAGAGGGCCGCGTAGTAGTAGTAGTAGTAGTAGTAGTAGTAGTAGTAGTAGTAGTAGTAATAGTAGTAGTAATAGTAATAATATTAACAACAACAACAACAACCAGCAGATTTAGGGACCATGTTCAGGGCCAAATATTCAGTTTAAGAAACCCTTATCAACTAAACGTTATGCAAGAAAAAGCTTTTTCCTTGAACATAAGGATTAAAAGATTTAGGGGAAAACCCTATAAAGAGCTTTATTATGGATGAATGAATGAACAAAAAAATACCCCTTAAATCTTGAACTGGCCTCTCCCTATTCAAGCTTCATGAAGCCACCACTTCCGCTTTTTCATTGCTTATCTCCCTTGCTGACCTAAAATAAACCCCAAATAGTATTTTATCTATTCCACCCCCCACCCACCCACACTTTCTTAAAGGGATTACTGGGTCGGAACTCTGCTCCACGCGGAACGCTGTTCCTACGGTCAAAGTTTCCGCAGGGAATTGAAAGGCAACAGGACCACCTATTGCATCCATTGCTTCGGGGCGTTCGGCCGCGCGCCGTCGCTGATTGGCTGCTGCTCCGATAGCTCCGCCCGGAGACGGGTTTGAAACGGTGCGTCTTGATTGGACACAGCGGGGAGAGGGGGCGGGACGCTGTCACCCACTTCCGGGTATGTGATTACAATGATGGGGTTTGCAAGGTAGTTTGTATAAAATCGGGAAAAGAGGGGGAGGGAGTTGATGGGGTGGATATATATTTTGGAGGGGGGCTCACAATTATAAATATGGGGAGCTGGTTATCCAAATCCGGGAAGATGGGAGGAGCTAGAATTGCTTTCCCCACTCTTGCATGTTTGGACTTTGGATTGCAATGCCCATTATCCACAGCAAGTGTAATAGCTGGATAGGAGGTGTTTTTTTCTGTGGGTGTGTGTATGTACATATTTAGCAAGGAAAAATAAATCCTGGGAAAGAGATAGAATTGTTTTCCCAAGTCTTCCATGTTGGGCATTGGATTGCAATACCCATTATCCACAGCAAGTGTAATAATTGGGCATGATGAACAGACCCGTCCAAAACATATAGAGCTTGGATAGGGGGTATTTTTTTCTGTGGGTGTATGTTCATATTCAGCAAGAAAAAATAAATCCTGTAAAAGAGGTAGCATTGTTTTTCCAGGATTTCCATGTTGGGCATTGGATTGCAAGGCCCATTATCCACAGCAAGTGGTGTGTGTGGTGTGTGTGTATGTTCATATTTAGCAAGGAAAAAGTAAATCCTGGAAGAAAGGTAGAGTTGTTTTCCCAAATTGTCCATATTGGCCATTGAATTGCAGTGCCCATTATCCACAGCATTTCTAGTAGCTGGGCATGATGGATAGGCCCATCCAAAACACGTAGAGCTTGCTGGTTGCAAAGAATAGGATAGGATAGGATAGGAATAGAATTTGTATTGACCAAGTGTGATTGGACACACAAGGAATTTGTCTTTGGTGCAGATGCTCTCAGTGGACATAAAAGAAAAGAGACATTTGTCAAAAATCATGAGGTTCATGGGGGGGGGGGTTCAAATAAGCAATCAGAAGATGGTTTGGGAAATCCAGAACATTTAGCATCTTGAGTCGTCCTTAATTATGTTTGCTTCAAAGAATCTCAGCATTTTCGTAATATTAACATAGCAGGTTTGCAGCTAGATTCTACTTTTTTCTTGGAAATAAAATCCAAGAGAATGTAAACGTGGTGATTTAATCCGGGACGATGTCAAAAAAAGATCAGGCTACAGTGGTACCTCTATCTAAGAATTATTATTATTATTATTATTATTATTATTATTATTATTATTATTATTGTTTATTCGATTTGTATGCCGCCCCTCTACTTACTAACTTTTCTAGATAAGAACCAGGTGTTCAAGATTTTTTTGCCTCTTCTCAAGAACCGTTTTCCACTTACAAACCTGAGCCTCTGAAACTGTAACCGGAAAAGGCAGGGAGAAGCCTCCGTGGGGCCTCTCCAGGAATCTCCTGAGAGGAAACAGGGCCAGAAAAGGTGGGGTGAAGCCTCCGTGGGGCCTCTCCAGGAATCTCCTGGAAGGAAACAGGGCCTCCACCCTCCCTGTGGTTTCCCCAATCGGACACATTATTTGCTTTTACATTGATTCCTATGGGGAAAATTTTTCTACTTAAGAACCTGGTCACGGAACAAATTAAGTTCGTAAGTAGAGGTACGACGGTAGATGAGGGATTCTCTTGAGTTCTAATTGCTGCTGGTTTGGGATGCTTAACAAGTAGACTCTTGCTGGGTCTTGAGCAATTTAATTTGGTTCCATCACTTCAAGCAAGTTCCAAAATATGTCAGCAATATTAACAATTGAATGGATGTATGGAAAATGGGCACACACAATTATGAATGCGTGCCTTGACATGCAAAGTGAAAAATGGAAGATACAAGTAATATCTTCTCTATTCAATGAACCATCTGTTGGGATGTTTCCTTCATCCAGCACAAGGTGGAGTAGATTGTCCAAACTCCCTAATTCTGAATTTACAACCTCCGTTTGTGGTTTCTAAAAGCTCTTGGGCCTTGTTGGCACGGAACAGGAGGAGAGAACAGAACCTCTTGTGGCAAGACCGGTTGGGAAAACCCCCCCTAAATTTAGCTTGCAAAAAAAGAAGGACCGGAATTTTTGTTTTCTTTCCCATGTAGATAAAGCAATTCTGAATCATTATTCAGAATGATTCAGAATTGAATCATTCCTAAATGATTACTCAATCATTGCTCAATACTGGCAAGCACAGTCTGGTGTTGTTAAAATTAAAAATACTGTAGTTAGCAGACAGACAGCTTCCAGTGCAGTAAACGAATGAAAAGAAAAAAGAAAACTGCTTTTGGAGTCGGCCTGTCTGTCTGTCTGTCTATCTATTATCTATCTATCTATCTATCTATCTATCTATCTATCTATCTATCTATCTATCATCTATGTATCTATCTATTATCTATCTATCGTCTGTCTGTCGTCTACCTACCTACCTACCTACCTACCTTTCTATCTATCTATCTATCTATCTATCATCTATGTATCTATCTATTATCTATCTATCTATCTATCTATCATCTATGTATCTATCTATTATCTATCTATCGTCTGTCGTCTACCTACCTACCTACCTACCTACCTATCTATCTATCTATCTATCTATCTATCTAATATCTCCGAGTCCTCGGAGAGGGGCGGCATACAAATCTAATGAATTATTATTATTATTATTATTATTATTATTATTATCTCTCTATCATCTATCTATATCTAAAATCTATCTAATATCTATCTATCTCTAATATCTATCTATCTCTAATATCTATCTATCTATCTCTAATATCTATCTATCTATCTATCTATCTATCTATCTATCTATCTATCTATCTATTTATCTATCGAAACATAGAAACATAGAAGACTGATGGCAGAAAACGAACTCATGGTCCATCTAGTCTGCCCTTATACTATTTTCTGTATTTTATCTTAGGATGGATATATGTTTATCCCAGGCATGTTTAAATTCAGTTCCTGTGGATTTACCAACCATGTCTGCTGGAAGTTTGTTCCAAGGATCTACTACTCTTTCAGTAAAATAATATTTTCTCATGTTGCTTTTGATCTTTCCCCCAACTAACTTCAGATTGTGCCCCCTTGTTCTTGTGTTCACTTTCCTATTAAAAACACTTCTCTCCTGAACCTTATTTAACCCTTTAATATATTTAAATATTTCGATCATGTCTCCCCTTTTCCTTCTGTCCTCCAGACTAGACAGATTGAGTTCATGAAGTCTTTCCTGATACGTTTTATGCTTAAGACCTTCCACCATTCTTGGAGCCCATCTTTGGACCCGTTCAATTTTGTCAATATCTTTCTGTAGGTGAGGTCTCCAGAACTGAACACAGGATTCCAAATGTGGTCTCACCAGCGCTCTATATAGCAGGATCACAATCTCCCTCTTCCTGCTTGTTATGAAGTTGTGATTGCTCCAACAATGGAGGTTTTTATGAAGATTTTGGATAACCTTTGTTCTGAAGCCGTGTAGGGTTTCCTGCCTAAGCAGGGGGTTGGACTAGAAGACCTCCAAGGCCCCTTCCAACTCTGTTCTCTTCTATCCATTCATGCTTGAAATAACAGGCATGCCTGTAACCTTACAGTGTGTGACTTGGGGGCTGGCTCTGCCCTCGTGTGCCATTTGTTAGCTTGGCCAGTTGCCATTTATCTATTTAAATCTTCTGGCCGTCGGGGTTAAAACTCCAGAGACCAGAATGGGACACTGCTCTGCCATTGAAGCTTTTATTATTCCACAAGGTAGGGCCTTGACGATATTCATTCATTCATTTATTGGATTTGTATGCCGCCCCTCTCCGGAGACTCGGGGCGGCTAACAGCAACAATAAAACAATGTACAATAGTAATTTGATATTAGAAATGATTAAAAATCCATCAATATAAAAACCAAACATACATACAGACATACCATGCATAGAATTGCAAAGGCCTAGGGGGAAAGAGGATCTCAATTCAAACTGAAACAGAATATTATAAAATATGGGATAAAGTATATGATTGGTAGAATTTTAAAAATGGTATTAACAATTATTTATAATGTAGAATGAAATAGTAAATAGTATTACTAATAACTTTTTTCTTTTTGTTGTTGTTTGTATAAGCATAGAATATTTTAAAATGTAAAGAAATTTAATTAATAAGTTTAATATCAAAAATATAGAGTTAAATTTAACAAGAATGTAACTTACATGTATGACATTTCTGCTTTGATCTGATTATAGTTAGGATTTTTTATATTTTTGTATTAGTTAGACTTCTAAGACAAGAGGAGCAATGGTAGCTCCTTAAATGTTTAGTGTTGTATGTCTTTGTTTTTCCTTTTGAAAATTTAATAATTTTTTTTAAAAAAAAATTAAAATCCATTAATATGAAAACCAAACATACATACAGACATACCATGCCTAGAATTGTAAAGGCCTAGGGGGAAAGAGGATTTCAATTCCCCCATGCCTGGCGGCAGAGGTGGGTTTTAAGTAGCTTACGAAAGGCAAGGAGGGTGGGGGGCAGTTCTAATCTCTGGGGGGAGTTGGTTCCAGAGGGCCGGGGCCGCCACAGAGAAGGCTCTTACCCTGGGTCCCGCCAGGCGACATTGTTTAGTTGACGGGACTTGGAGAAGGCCAACTCTGTGGGACCTAACTGGTCGCTGGGATTCGTGCGGCAGAAGGCGGTCTAGGAGATATTCTGGTCCGGTGCCATGAAGGGCTTTATAGGTCATAACCAACACTTTGAATTGTGACCGGAAACTGATTGGCAACTAATGCAGACTGCGGAGTGTTGGTGTAACATGGGCATATTTGGGAAAGCCCATGATTGCTCTCGCAGCTGCATTCTGCACTATCTGAAGTTTCCGAACATTCATGATGATATCACTGGACCTTAGACTTAGAAGAGAAGGTCTTGACATTTTCTTGCTCATCTCCTTTCTCGGTTTCCCAGTTAGGATTTATTTATTTATAACTTACCAGGAAAGACTTCATGAACTCAATCTGTACAGTCTGGAGGAAAGGGGGGAAGTGATTGAAACATTTCAATAAAGGGTTAAAGAAGGTTCAGGAGGGAAGTGTTTTTAATAGGAAAGTGAACCCAAGAACAAGGGGGCACAATATGAGGTGAGTTGAGGGAAAGATCAGAAGCTATGTGAGACAATTTGATTTTACTGAAAGATTAGCAGATGCTTGGAACAAACTTCCAGCAGATGTGGTTGGCGAATCCGCAGTAACTGAATTGAAACATGCCTGGGATAAACATAGATCCATACTAAGATAAAATACAATATAAGGGCAGACTAGATGGACCCTGAGTATGTATATAACCATATATAACCAATCAAAACTATTTAAAAATCCCAAATAAGTAATTAACATACAACGATTAAAACCCTGATTTAACTTGGCTCTGGATTTTGTTACAGCAAACCACCTTCCAGAATCAGGCGGCCCCAAGTACAGTAAAACATTTTGTCTGACTCCGGATTCGGCAGCTTGTCTCGAGTGGACACAACGGATGGCAAGGTGGTCTTGGCATCTTCTCCACTTTGATTTACTCAGCATGTGTGCATGGGTTTGGCCCAGAGCTTGCTTGATAATGTGATGACCAGGTTGTGAAATTGGCTCCCAGGCTCTTAAACCTTCCAGCATGTTTGATTGCCCAGAATTCAACTCAGAAGCTGCTGTTGTTTGATTTTCATCGTATTTTTTGGACTATGAGATGCACCGGTGTATAAGAGGCATCAAGATTTCAAAGAAACACAGTGGTACCTCTACTTACGGACTTAATTCGTTCCGTGAACAGGTTCTTAAGTAGAAACGTTTGTAAGAAGAAGCAATTTTTCCCATAGGAATCAATGTAAAAGCAAATAATATGTGTGATTGGGGAAACCACAGGGAGGGTGGAGCCCCTGTTTCCTCCCAGGAGATTGCTAGAGAGGCCCCACGGAGGCTTCTCCCCACCTTTTCTGGCACTGTTTCCTCCCAGAAGATTCCTAGAGAGGCCTCATGGAGGCTTCTCCCTGCCTTTTCCGGTAATGGTTTCGGAGGCTCGGATTTGTAAGTGGAAAATGGTTCTTGAGAATTGGCAAACATCTTGAACACCTGGTTTTTATCTAGAAAAGTTTGTAAGGTGAGGTGTTCTTAGGTAGAGATACACTGTATTTTATTTCCTAAACACTCTTTATATGGGCAGCTTTGTTTAACGACTGGCATCCCAGTTGCATAGACAAAAAAAGCTAAGGGAGTTTTGCACACAAAATCGATTAGTAACAATTACTACTCATAAACTGGCTTAGTAGTGTTCACACACAAACAAATCTTAAATGTGGGTTTGAACAAATCGCTCGTATGTTTTCTCTGATCCATAGCCGGGACAGAACACTGGCTGGGGAGTTCCGCGAGTTGAAGTCCATCCATCTTGAAAGTTGACAAGGGTGGGAATCCCTGATTTCAAAGGCTTAGCAATCCATCTAATTCAACCTGCCTTTTCATTCCTTCCTTGGCTCTCCAGGAAAAACCAAAAGCTCATGGATTTCACCACTGGAATCCTCCTTCCGCTGCTTTTCGGCGGCGCAGGGATCTTCACTATCTTACGACTCGTCAGAAGAAGGCGGGCCAGGGCCTATCTGAAGGACGCGGTTGTGGTGATCACCGGAGCCACTTCCGGACTGGGGAAAGGTAAGGGGGGCTTTTCTCCTGAAATTTGATCTGGCAAAGAAGGAGGACATACAGTGGTACCTCTACTTATGAACTTAATTCGTTCTGTGACCAGGTTCTTAAGTAGAAACGTTTGTAAGAAGAAGCAATTTTTCCCATAGGAGTCAGTGTAAAAGCAAATAAGGCGCGCGATTGGGGAAACCACAGGGAGGGTGGAGGCCCTGTTTCCTCGCAGGAGATTCGTAGAGAGGCCCCACGGAGGCTTCTCCCCGCCTTTTACAGTCCTGTTTCCTCCCAGGAGATTCGTAGAGAGTCCCCACGGAGGCTTCTCCCTGCCTTTTACAGTCCTGTTTCCTCCCAGGAGATTCGTAGAGAGGCCCCAAGGAGGCTTCTCCCCGCCTTTTACAGTCCTGTTTCCTCCCAGGAGATTCGTAGAGAGGCCCCACGGAGGCTTCTCCCTGCCTTTTACAGTCCTGTTTCCTCCCAGGAGATTCGTAGAGAGGCCCCACGGAGGCTTCTCCCCACCTTTTACAGTCCTGTTTCCTCCCAGGAGATTCGTAGAGAGGCCCCACGAAGGCTTCTCCCCGCCTTTTACAGTCCTGTTTCCTCCCAGGAGATTCGTAGAGAGGCCCCACGGAGGCTTCTCCCCGCCTTTTACAGTCCTGTTTCCTCCCAGGAGATTCGTAGAGAGGCCCCACGGAGGCTTCTTCCCGCCTTTTACAGTCCTGTTTCCTCCCAGGAGATTCGTAGAGAGGCCCCACGGAGGCTTCTCCCTGCCTTTTACAGTCCTGTTTCCTCCCAGGAGATTTGTTGATAGGCCCCACGGAGGCTTCTCCCCGCCTTTTTCCAGTCCTGTTTCCTCCCAGGAGATTCCTAGAGAGGCCCCACGGAGGCTTCTCCCTGCCTTTTTCCAGTTACACTTTCGGAGGCTCGGGTTTGTAAGTGGAAACTGGTTCTTGAGAAGAGGCAAAAAAATCTTGAACACCCGGTTCTTATCTAGAAAAGTTCGTAAGTAGAGGCGTTTTTAGGTAGAGGTACCACTGTACCTCCTGCTTTTCCCTAGTTACAGCTGACTAAACATGTGTTTGGCTCGTTTCTAGCTTAGCAAGTCAAGTCAACCCAGCCATTGGTGGCTGAACTAACAAACCAGAGAGCAGACTATGGCTTAGCACAGGATGAGATGAGAGTCAAGAATCCAAAATAATTGTGAAAGAGGTGGAGAGGGGGGAGAATGTTTTGCCTTTTTTATTTGTAGAGGGGAACTTGATTTTTTTTTTAAAAAAAATTGCAAACAAACTTCTTTTCAACACTTAGCATTAGCAGTCATCCTTTCTTTAAAAAAAATATGCTGATTTTTTTTCTCTTGGAGACCAATGCAAAAATTAGGTCACTATTTCCCCAGGATATTTACCTTCTTAAACACCTACCTAAGCATGGCAATATACACTCTTTTGCCTTCATAAAATAACCTGTTTATTTTTGTCAAGAAAAAAGAAGTGCTATCGCTCCAGCTAGCAGGCCTGAACTGCATCAATTAAAAACATGGTTGAGGGAGAGAGCAGGCTGGCTACAGTGGGATTCATCCAGAATGGCCAATAGAAAAAGCTTGCAAAAGTACGGTAATTTGGTAGTCCTCAGTTTGCGACCGCAATTGAGCCTCCAAATTTCTGTTGAAAACCGGTCGTAAGTCACTTTTCTTCAGTGCTGTTCTAACTTTCAACCGTCACTAAACAAACTATTGTAAGTCAAGGACTTCCTATCATCCACCACCTCTAAAGCAGCGGGAATGGAGATTTTTGCAGTATCCTTCCCCAGCAGTGGGGAGGAAATCGGATTTTGCAGTATCCTTCCCCAGAAGTGGGGAAGGAATGGAGATTTTTGCAGTATCCTTCCCCTGCAGTGGGAGGAATCAAGATTTGCAGTATCCTTCCCCTGGAGTGGGGAAGGAATGGAGATTTTGCAGTATCCTTCCCCGTGGAGAAGGAATGGAGATTTTGTAATATCCTTCCCCTGGAGTGGGGAAGGAATGGAGATTTTGCAGTATCCTTCCCCTGGAGTGGGGAAGGAATGGAGATTTTGCAGTATCCTTCCCCTGGAGTGGGAAGGAATGGAGATTTTGCAGTATCCTTCCCCTGGAGTGGAGAAGGAATGGAGATTTTGTAATATCCTTCCCCTGGAGTGGGGAAGGAATGGAAATTTTGCAGTATCCTTCCCCTGGAGTGGGGAAGGAATGGAGATTTTGCAGTATCCTTCCCCTGGAGTGGGGAAGGAATGGAGATTTTGCAGTATCCTTCCCCTGCCACACCCACCAAGCCACGCTCACGGAACGGTAGTTAAAACATTTGGATTTCACCACCGCTCTTTAGGGCATCCGGTTGGATGGGCATCCCAGGCTTACAATCAAACAGGCACTCTCTCTCCCTCCCTGTTTTCTTCCTGGCCAGAATGCGCCAAAGCTTTCCACGCTGCGGGATCCCAACTGGTGCTGTGTGGCCGAAGTCGAGAGAGGCTTCAGGATGTTCTCCAGGAGTTATCGACTGGCGCTGAGCCCTTCAAAAACGTGAGTAGTGGCGGAGGAGGCAAGAGGCAAGTTGGGGAATTGATATTGTTTCTTTATTATCCACAGGATACAAAGATATAACAATGTTGATATACATGATACTACTGAGAGAGAAACATTAGGACAGGGGACGGAAGGCACGCTGGTGCACTTATGCACGCCCCTTACTGACCTCTTAGGAATCAGGAGAGGTCAACAGTGGATAGCCTAAGGGTAAAGGTTTGGGGGTTAGGTGATGATACTACAGAGTCTGGTAGTGAGCTCCATGCATCAACTACTGGGTTATTAAAGTCGTATTTCCTGCAGTCCAGTTTGGAGCGGTTTAACCGCCCCCTCCCCCATTTTCACAGGGCCACAAACATCACACTGTGGTTTTTGATCTCTCGGATATCAAGCGGTAGTGAGCGCCGCAAAGGAGATTTTGAACTGCGTGGATCATGTCGATATTTTAATCAACAACGCTGGATCAGCTACCGGGCTCCATAACGGAGACCGCGATAGAGGTGGACCGGAGAGTGATGGAAACCAATTATTTTGGCCCGGTGGCTTTGACGAAAGGTAAGGCTCAGGATGTTGATTTTCCATTTCCAAGTTGAGAAAGGACGATAAATAAATAAATAAGATCCGAGCAGTGTATCAAATCATGAATTAAATTTAAAAAAAATGGGAAGAATAGGAGAGAGACAAAATGCAGGTTACCCTGGTGGGATTTGAAAATGCCAAATTGCAGGCAGCCGGCAGTCAGAAGTAGCCTGCAGTACTGCACTCTGACCACTGTGTGGCCACCACAGCTCATATTTATACAGTTATACCTTGTCTTACAAACTTAATTGGTTCCAGGACGAGGTTCTTAAGGTGAAACGTTTGTAAGGCAAAACAATGTTTCCCATAGGAAGGAATGGAAAAGCAATTAATGCGTGAAGCCCCAAATTCACCTTTTGCCAGCCGAAGCGCCTGTTTTTGCGCTGCTGGGATTCCCCTGAGGCTCCCTCCATGGGAAACCTCCGGACTTCTGTGTTTTTGCAATGCTGCAGGGAATCCCAGTAGGGGAATCCCAGCATTGCAAAAACGAGTGCATCGCTGGCAATAGAAGTCCGGAGGTGGGGTTTCCCAACGAAGGGAGCCTCAGTGAAATCGCAGCATTGCAAAAACACTGAAGTCCTCGAAACCCTACATCCGGACCTCTGTGTTTTTGCAATGCTGTGATTTCACTGAGGCTCCCCTCGCTGGGAAACCCCACCTCTGGACTTCCGTTGCCAGTGAAGCACCTGTTTTTGCGCTGCTGGGATTTCCCTGCTGGGATTCCCCTGCAGCATCACAAAAACATGAAGTCCGGAGGTGGGGTTTCCCATGGAGGGGAGCCTCAGGGGAATCCCAGCAGCGCAATAACGGGTGTTTCACTGGCAATGTAAGTCCGGAGGAGGGGCATCCCAGTGGTGGCGGTGGGTTTGTAAGGTGAAAATAGTTTGTAAGAAGAGACAAAAAAGTCTTAAACCCCAGGTTTGTATCTCAAACAGTTTGTATGACGAGGTACCACTGTATTTGCATTTATGTATTTAGGACGGTCGATCGCATGATCCCAAACTTGGGACTGTTCCAGTGGGCTTTCGACTGGCAAAGCCGGTTGCAGCCAACCTTGCTTAGGGACCATACGTCTCACTTAGCAACCGTGTGCAAAACGGGGTCCAAACCAGGCAACCGAATGGCTGCCTCGCTCAGCAATGGAAACGTCGCTCCCGATGCTCGTCGTAAGTCGAGGACTACCTACGGTTATTATTGAAGGCCTTAATTTTTTCTTTCCTCACACATCCTAGCGCTCCTGCCTGCCATGATCCAGAGGAGGAAAGGGCACATCGTAGCCATCAGCAGCCTGCAAGGCAAAATCAGCATTCCTTTCCGTTCAGCGTGTAAGTCCTTTGTTGTGGCTAGTGTCGTTTTCAAAGGTCATTTTTCCCCTGTGCGGTTCTGTGTTTAATCCTGCGTCGATTTAATCCTTCAGGGCTGGGCAACTACTGTATTTTTTGTAGTATTTATTTATTTTATTTATTTATTGGATTTGTATGCTGCCCCTCTCCGTAGACTCAGGGCGGCTAACAACAGTAATAGATTAGATTTAGATTAGATTTATTGGATTTATATGCCGCCCCTCTCCGCAAATTCGGGGCGGCTCACAACAATAGTAAAAACAGTACATAATAACAAATCCAATGCCCACCAATCCAATTACAATTTTAAGTTAAAAAATTCATAAAACACTCCCAATATATATAAAAACAAGCACACAGTCAAACGGCAAAACAACATGGGCAAGGGGGAGATGTTTTAGTTCCCCCATGCCTGACGGCAGAGGTGGGTTTTAAGGAGTTTACAAAAGGCAGAGAGGGTGGGGGCAATCCTAATCTCAGGGGGGAGCTGGTTCAAGGGTCGGAGCCACCACAGAGAAGGCACTTCCCCTGGGTCCCACCAGACGATATTGTTTAGTCGACGGGACCCGAAGAAGGCCGACTCTGTGGGACCTAACTGGTCGCTGGGATTCATGCGGCAGAAGGCGGTCCCAAAGATATTCTAATAAAAAACAGCATGTAAATCCAATACTAGAATAAGTAAAAAAACCTTATTGTAAAACACACATCCATCCAAACAAACATACCATGCATAAATTGTAAAGGCCTAGGGGGAAAGAATATCTCAGTTTCCCCCTCTGTATGAGACAAACCTTAGTTTTTGGGGAGGAAGATAGAGCAAAGAATCTGCTTACCAGGTATTCATCTGGCTAGCGTCCTTAGCCTGGTCAGTTTCAGCACATTATTTTATCCCCCAGTTAAGGACTTAATTTTTAAAAAAATTCGGAGAGAGTAACAATGAAAGAGCTTACAAGTCAGTAAGAGCTGGGAACATCGTTAGCACTTGGAAAGAAACATTTGGAGAAAGTAGAGCAATGGAAAAAACCCTGCAAAGACTTAGGGCTTGGAAAACATTCTTTCCAGAGAGCAACAATGAACGAGACGGCAAGGTTAGAGCTGGGAAGATCGCTAGCAGCTAGTTAGGGCTGGGGGAAAAAAAGCCAATCAGAAATTGGAAATAAAATGTAAGCAGTAGCCTTTGGACTCTTCAGAATCAGCCTCTTGCCCCCAACAGTCTGGGTCCACTTCTCAAAACCCACCTCTGTCGTCAGGCATGGGGGAATTGAGATATCCCCTCCCACCAGGTCTATATGATTTATGCATGGTATGTTTGGGTGTATGTTTTGTTTTTTAATAAGAGGTTTTTAGATACTTAAGTATTAGATTTGTCATACATTGTTTTACTATTGTTGTGAGCTGCCACGAGTCTGCGGTGAGGGGCGGCATACAAATCTAATGAATGAATAAATGAACGAATGAACAAATGGAAGGAAGGAAGGAATGAAGAATGAATGAATGAATGAAATGAATGAACGAATGAACAAATGAAAGGAATGAATGAATGAATGAATGAAAGGAATGAATGAATGAATGAATGAATGAATAAATAAATAAATAAATAAATTTGACCCACCTCGGAAGGATGGAAAGCTGAATTGATGTTCAGCCGGTGGCGAGATTTGAACTGCTGAACTACATCTAGCAGTGATGCACTCTAACCACTACACCATACTGACCATTGATCAGAATTAAATCCAGCCTATCGGTTTGGCCCTTTTGCAGCAGTCCCCGTTTCTCACGTGGCCCCCTTAGAAAAAAATTAATTGCCCACCCGCGGTTCTAGGCACTGGTAGGTTGATGATCTACCTATCTCCTCCCCCCCCTCTTCAGACGCGGCCTCCAAGCACGCAACGCAAGCCTTTTTCGACTGTTTGCGCGCCGAAGTGGAGCGATTCAACATTGACGTGACGGTGGTCAGCCCCGGCTACATCCAGACCAACCTTTCGCTCAACGCCGTCACGGCCGACGGATCCCAGTATGGAGGTGAGGACCGGTTCTCCTCTGCAGGGTGGCAACTGCCTGCCAATCGTGGAGGCGGTTTTGTGTATTCATTTATCCAGGCCCCTCGAGGTCAAGCGTGGCATCGGGAGATTGTGATCCCCTTATATAGAGCGCTGGTGAGACCACATTTGGAGTACTGTGTCCAGTTCTGGAGACCTCACCTACAAAAAGATATTGACAAAATTGAACGGGTGCAAAGACGGGCTACAAGAATGGTGGAAGGTCTTAAGCATAAAACGCATCAGGAAAGACTTAATGAACTCAATCTGTCTAGTCTGGAGGACAGAAGGAAAAGGGGGGACATGATCGAAACATTTAAATATGTTAAAGGGTTAAATAAGGTCCAGGAGGGAAGTGTTTTTAATAGGAAAGTGAACACAAGAACAAGGGGACATAATCTGAAGTTAGTTGGGGGAAAGATCAAAAGCAACGTGACAAAATATTATTTTACTGAAAGAGTAGTAGATCCTTGGAACAAACTTCCAGCAGACGTGGTTGTTGGTAAATCCACAGTAACTGAATTTAAACATGCCTGGGATAAACATATATTCATTGTAAGATAGAATACAGGAAATAGTAGAAGGGCAGACTAGATGGACCAGGAGGTCTTTTTCTGCCGTCAGTCTTGCCCCCTTGTTCTTGGGTTCATTTTCCTATTAAAAATACTTCCCTCCTGAACTTTATTTAACTCTTTAACATATTTAAATGTTTCGATCATGTCCCCCCTTTTCCTTCTGTCCTCCACACTATACAAATGGAGTTCATGAAGTCTTTCCTGATGCGTTTTATGCTTAAGACCTTCCACCATTCTTGTAGCCCGTCTATGGACCCGTTCAATTTTGTCAATATCTTTTTGTAGGTGAGGTCTCCAGAACTGAACACAGTATTATTCCAAATGTGGTCTCACCAGCGCTCTATATAAGGGGATCACAATCTCCCTCTTCCTTCTTTTATACCTCTATCTATGCAGTCAAGCATCCTACTTAACAAAATTGCACCCTCACTTTCTCTACGATGCAGTGATGGACCAGACCACCCGCGAAGGCAAGGTAGCCGCGGAGGTGGCCCGGCTGGTCCTCGACGCCGTGGGGGAGAAGAGGAAGGATGTTTTGGTGGCGACTGGTTTTGTGCCTGGTTTGGCGGTGTATCTCCGCCCGCTCTGCTCCACCCTCTTCTTCAGCCTCATGGCCAGGAGAGCTCGGAAGGAGATGAAAGACAAAGCATCCTAGCCCAACTACGACCCCCATAGTTCTCGCCACGTCAAAAGTGTGGAGCGAAGCTGCTAGGTATCGTATGTGACATCGGTGGAGACCTGCGGGAACCGAACATTTTGTCCTTTGCTACACTAAGAGGTGGATTTTTTTGCTCTGGTGACAAGAAGCATCGCGCATGAAAAGTACACTGCTCAAAAAAACAAAGGAACACTCAAATAACACATCCTAGATCTGAATGAATGAAATAATTCTCATCGAATACTTTGTTCCCTACAAAGTTGAATGGGCACAACAGCATCGGAAATTGATTGTCAATCAGTGTTGCTTCCCAAGTGGACAGTTTGATTTCACAGAAGTTTGATTTACTTGGAGTTATGTTGTGTTGTTTAAGTGTACCCTTTATTTTATTTCGATCAGTGTATATAACGCTTAGCCGATTCACTTGATTTTTAAAAAATCTGTTTTGGCTTATACTGATCAAACAAACCCACTGTAAACCCTTACACCCTCTGCGTATCATTTATGAATCATATCGGTTTATATGAAACATCCCTTTCTCTTTTATACATCTTGACACCCGACTGCAAATTGCAGAGGCAGAAATTGTAGATAAACCAAGAAAGTCTTGGTGGTGCTTATACATTCAGTGGAATTGCAAGTTGTTTGGGAAAAGAGATAACAACTTGGTTTGTGGTACTTTTGTGTGTCTGCTATCACATTGTTTCTATGTGGGGCACTATCCCTGGATTAATATTTCAGTTTCCTTTCTTTTCTTCACTGATATAGTATAGTATTGTAAAGAAATGCTGGGCTGATTTTATGGGGTTTTATACTGTACTGGTTTAAGGGGGTCTTACATTTTATATTTAGGGGTATTTATATCATTCTATTTGGTTATAAACCACCAAGAGTCCTCCAGGAGTGCGATGACATATAAATCCAAATAATAAATGAATAAATAAATACATTTAGGGCAGTGTTTCCCAACCTTGGCAACTTGAAGATATCTGGACTTCAACTCCCAGAATTCCCCAGCCAGCATTTGCTGGCTGGGGAATTCTGGGAATTGAAGTCCAAATATCTTCAAGTTGCCAAGGTTGGGAAACACTGATTTAGGGAACGGAAGATGCTTGGTAGAGGTGCTTCCTGCTTGGTGGATCTTCAGAAGACAATGTGCATTGTATTTTGAGTTCTTCCTTTCTACATCTGTCTTTTCAAGCTTACATTTTTGCTTGTTTTGCAAACGGGAGAGGGGAAAAAAATATTAGTTGTTTCCCTGAAAATTAAAAAATTACATTAAAACTATTAAAATAAAAAAAGACCCTTGTGACAATCATTTTGTAACTCATGATTCTCGACAACTGTATATTTTCTTTTATGCTCACTGAGAGCATCTGCACCAAAAACAAATTCCTCGTGTGTCCAATCACACTTCACAACTGTTTTAGGAAGTTTTATGCTATATACGGCTCAAAAAAATAAATAAAAGGAACACTCAAAGAACACATCCTAGATCTGAATGAATGAAATATTTTCATTGAATAATTTGTTCTGTACAAAGTTAAACGTGCACAACAGCATCTGAAATGGATTGTCCATCAGTGTTGCTTCCTAAGTGGACAGTTTAATTTCACAGAAGTTTGACTTGTAGTTATATTGCATTGTTTAAGTGTTCTCTTTTATTTACAGTTTTGATTTCACAGAAATTTGATTGACTTGGAGTTATATTGCATTGTTTAAGGGCTCTTTTATTTTTTTGAGCAGTGTATTCTACTTGTATTTGGCTGTGAGCTGCGCAGAATCCTTCGGGAATTGGGCAGCGCATAAGTCCGAATAAATAAATAAATAAATAAAACCTGGAAGGGGATCAATTCCCAGTTCTAGATTCCCAAAAGCTAAAAATAGCATCCATGCTTGGCTTTTGCCCTAGTGGGAAGCCCTTTCCAGGGTCCTTTACCGAACAGTAGTTAGAGAGATACCTTATAATTTAAATCTCACTTGACAGGCAGGATAAGATCCTTGGGAGATTTAAAAATATAGGTTTTTTCACCCTGGGTCATTCTTTGTCAAGCGGACCAAGTGCCCACTTGACTGATTTTTGCAGCCTTATTTGAAAAGAAACCATCACAAAAACAACATATATGATAGAAAAAACCCATGCTCTTTCTAATAAAACTGAAAATGATTGAAGGTGAGAAAACAGAGCTCTGCTTCCTCACCTTCAATCATCTTCATTAGAAAGCATGTTTTTTCCTATCGCTGTTTTCTCACCTTCGATCATCTTCATGTTTATTTCATTAGAAAGAGGACATTTTTTCCTATCATATACAGTGGTAGCTCTAAGAATGCCTCTACTTACGAACTGTTTAAGATAAGAACCAGGTGTTCAAGAATTTTTTGTCTCTTCTCAAGAACCATTTTCCACTTACAAACCTGAGCCTCCGAAACTGTACCAAAAAAGGCCCCAAGGAGGCTTCTCCCCCACCTTTTCTGGCCCTGTTTCCTCCCAGGAGATTCCTAGAGATGCCTCACGGGGGCTTCTCCCTGCCATTTCTGGCCCTGTTTCCTTCCAGATTCCTAGAGAGGCCCCGCGGAGGCTTCTCCCTGCCTTTTCTGGCCCTGTTTCCTCCCAGGAGATTCCTAGAGAGGCCCCACGGAGGCTTCTCCCTGCCTTTTCTGGTCCTGTTTCCTCCCAGGAGATTCCTAGAGGCCCCACGGAGGCTTCTCGCCTTTTCTGGCCCCGTTTCCTCCCAGGAGATTCCTAGAGGCCCCACAGAGGCTTCTCCATGCCTTTTCCAGTTACAGTTTCAAAGGCTCGGGTTTGTAAGTGGAAAAAGGTTCTTGAGAAGAGGCAAAAAAAAGTCTGTTTATATGTTTAAAAAATTAATAAAAATGTTGAATTAAAAAAGAGATGCACGCACTTCTCAATTTCTTTACACTGTCACGAACAAGATTTCGCCGATGTTTCCGCAAAGAAAAACCGCCAAAAATCGGCGAAATCTCACACACAAGGGCATCCGAGCGTGAGATTTTATTTGCTCCGCACGCACAGAAGCCAAATCTTACGTGGGCACACGTGTCAGGGGCACCGAGATGAGTACACATTTCAATTTCCACCACCGGAACCCCGATCTCAACCATACCGGCTGCAACCCATTCCTGGCTTCATCTGGTCCGCAGGCCTCAAGACT
The DNA here is from genome assembly GCF_031021105.1 of Erythrolamprus reginae. Taxonomy (NCBI): domain Eukaryota; kingdom Metazoa; phylum Chordata; class Lepidosauria; order Squamata; family Dipsadidae; genus Erythrolamprus; species Erythrolamprus reginae. The sequence goes on along the minus strand of NW_027248484.1, from coordinate 669,860 downwards.
GACCCCCCTGTTTTATAGTTTCTCTTAGTCTACTGACGAGTCACCGAGCTTTGGGGCCAATCTATCCTTTGATGGTTCCTACTCGGCTCGAGCATTTTCTCCCAGATGTTTTTGAGTGCCACAACAAGGAAAAAAAAAAAGGGACCTTTTTGAAATTCTCATCCTTTAATGAATGGTCAGTGATATCTTTTGAGCTGGTTCTGTAGGAATACAATTAAACAAGATACTTAAGGGTTGTCGTCTTTCTTTCTCCGCAAGCGGGGTGGTGGTGGCGGGGCGGGGGGCAAGACGGCTGGAGAAACCAGGATCTACCCACCAACCCCCTGTATTGTTTCGTTTGCACCGCGATCCCGAGACCGTCGTCCTCGTCGCTGGTCCTCTTCCACCCCACCGAAGATCCGAGGCATTTTAAAAGAACAAACCAACCAGAAATCCTTTGACGTGTCGTGTGATTGCTTCTTTCCAAAAGAAAAAAAATAAAATAATAACCAATAAACAACGATAATAATAATAATAATAGGGTAAAACCGAAGAACGGCTTTCCAGGCACCACTTCCAAGAGGGGAAAAACAGCCGAATTGTTGCTGTAGGAGTCCTTAATACGCCTTTTTTTGTTTTTTTCATCGGTTCGGATGGGTTTCTCTTCTCGTTTCCCCCCCCCGCGTCCCCGTCCCCCCGCCCTCCCACCTTTCTGGGCCACAATCATACGGCGTAGAGTTCGTACACCTTCTTTACACAGTACGCCAGGGCCGCCAGTGCTATCGTGTTGTGGAGTCTCTTCCTGTGCAGATCGTCCTTCCGCACTAACACGACTGGGGTGGAGGTGGTCAGCGTGTGTAAGGGCAGCCGAGAGAGTTTGTAGGCGTTGTACTCCACCTGGTACTTGCAGCAGGGGTCGAACTGCCAGGAGATGCCGTAGAGGGTGCAGCAGGCCACGCTCAGCACGCCAGCCGGCAGAGAGATGTAGTGGGAGTAATCCACGGGCAGGGCCAGCGGGGTGAAGAGGCAGGCTGTGCCAGCCAGCACCGCCGTCTTGTGCAGGCAGTTCCCCACCGTGATCCAACGGGCCGTCTCGTCCCCGATGCGGGTGGGCTCGATCACGATGTACTTGTACTGGGCTTCTAAGGCTTGCTCCAGCTCGTATTCGAACTCGTCCTGCGCGTTCTCCCCGTTGTAGATTTCGTGAACGATGTAACAGTCCGTGGCGGATAAGGAGACCCTGTCGGAAGGGAAGAGGAAAGAGTTACTCAGTGGGGGGGATGGGGGGGTTAGTTCTACGTATATAACTGGTTGGGTTTGGCAATATAGAAACATAGAAGTCTGACGGCAGAAAAAGACCTCATGGTCCATCTAGTCTGCCCTTATACTATTTCCTGTATTTTATCTTAGGATGGATCTATGTTTATCCCAGGCATGTTTAAATTCAGTTACTGTGGATTTACCAACCACGTCTGCTGGAAGTTTGTTCCAAGGATCTACTGCTCTTTCAGTGAAATAATATTTTCTCACCTGGCTTCTGACCTTTCCCCCAACTAACCTCAGATTGTGCCCCCTTGTTCTTGTGTTCACTTTCCTATTAAAAACACTTCCCTCCTGGACCTTATTTAACCCTTTAACATATTTAAATGTTTCGATCATGTCCCCCCTTTTCCTTCTGTCCTCCAGACTAGACAGATTGAGTTCATTAAGTCTTTCCTGATACATTTTATGCTTAAGATGTTCCACCATTCTTGTAGCCCGTTCTTGTAAACAAGCAAGCAATGTATGTTTAAATGAATTACAACACTGTAGCTGTTGTGGTTGGCTCTGGCCCAGCTCCTGCCCCAGGGAATGGGGAGGTGGATGCAGGAGGAAACTTCAACATGTCACAGGCCTGTGTTATTGCCAACAGAATCAGTTAAGAGTTTAGTTTCCTCGGACGAAGAAGAAGGTGGGAGTGACTCGGCAGAGGAGGGCTTGGCACACAACCAAGGCAGTCAATCTCCCTTATCTTCCCTTGATTCAGATGAAGACGTCTTGGACACACGCAAGTGCAGAATGATGCGTAGAAGAGACCAAGTAAGAACATATTACAGGAAATAAGGGAGGCCACCTGTGTTTGGGTGGGGCTCCAGTAATTAGGGCTGCTGCTATAAATAGCAGCATGTGGGTTTGGCCGTTGTGGAAGAATATCTGATCGGAGTTCGTCAGGAATCCTGTGTTTTCTGGACTTTGTTGCTTTTTCACGCCGTGGAAAACAAAGCAGAGCAACATGTGTGTGTGTTGGAAGAAGAAGGGGTGTGAAGTTTCTTCACAGCTGCTGGCTAAGTACTTAATGACTGCTTAAGGGAAATTGTACAGACTACCCGGTTGTTTTGGGAAGAGTGCTCTTTGCAATACAAAAAGAGTGCTTAGTTTATTTTGAATTTTGGGATAAAGAACATTGTTTTGAATTTTCAAACGTGTGTGTGTGTCTGAAATTCGTACCCTTGAATGTTCGGGAGGCTCCTACCAGAGAGCCCGGCAGAACAGCAGCTTTAAGAGTTAGTGTTGAGGTTAGCCACAAGAGGGAGACAAAAGCATCTCTCTCCTCTTCCTCATCAGCCACCTTCAGATCTAGGAGCTATTGACTGTCCATCAGAGGGCTGACCGATGGCCCAGGCTGCGCTTCTTTCTCTCTCTCTCTCCCTCTGATTATTCTCTGCTGTTTCTGGTTTGTCTGCGTGATTATGCTGTAGAATTGTGTGTTCAAATGATGGTTTAATGTATTTTGTAAGGCTTATAGTATTGTATATATATTGAGAGAGGTTTATAATACTGTATACGTATTGAGAATATTGACTGATAGCGTAGGACCAGGATCGTTCTTGACTAAGCTATTCACCAAAGTAAATAATATTTATACCCTTAATCTATCTGTTGAAAAAGGTTTTATTGAAATTATATACAGTGTTCCCTCGATTTTCGCGGGTTCGAACTTCGCGAATCGCCTATACCATGGTTTTAAAAAAAATATTAATTAAAAAATACTTCGCATTTTTTTTCTATACCACGTTTTTCCCCGCCCGATGACGTCATACGTCATCACCAAACTAATAATTTTTGCAAATAAATAACAAAAAATAATAATTATTGTTAATAAATAATCATGTTTATAAATATCAGGATCACTAAGTGTCTTATTCAATGGTGAGTACCAGTAATAATGGTGAATAAATGGTTGCTAAGGGAATGGGAAATGGTAATTTAGGGGTTTAAAGTGTTAAGGGAAGGCTTTGATACTGTTCATAGCCAAAAATGGTGTATTTACTTCCGCATCTCTACTTCACGGAAATTCGACTTTCGCGGGCGGTCTCGGAACGCATCCCGCGTGAAAATCGAGGGAACACTGTACAATGAAAAGGACAGCACATGATCTGTGGTGTCTATTTCATGTTTCCTAAACTAATCTTATATTGTTGGGGGCAAGAGACCGACCCTCTGTAAACCACTTAGAGGGGGCTGTCACGCACTGCGAAGCGGTATCTAAGTCTAAATCCTATAATGCTATTCTGATTCTGGCGTTCAATTTATGAGCTGTCCAGTGAAAGGTGAAGATCTTGGAGCCCACTCACTGCTGGGAGGTATCGAAAGGAATTCATTGGAAAACTAACGGATTGAATGATCGCCTGCTTTATTCAGTTGGGGAAACCCCCACACTCTCAGTTGACTGTTGGGCCACCGAAAAGTCACTTCAAAACTTTTTTAAAGAGGCCTCGGGGCTTTGATCATGCCCGATTAGCCCCCAGCTCCTCTGTCGAACACGTCAGCAAAAGGCAAAGGGCGTCAAATCAGGTTCTGTCCTCTGAAAACAAAACAGTTGATGTTATGCTAGCACTGGGCTCGGTGTACAAAAGTGGGCTTAACAACTTAGCGCATTTTGAAGCCCCTGCGTCAAGAGGGCGGGGAAAGGCTATTGACAATAATCTAAAGCTAAACCATACAGACAAGAGAGAGGTCTTTTGTCCAGCCCGGGATGTGAGCGGAGCTTCGGAACAACTCTATTCAACGCATTCATTCACCGGGACTTCATGACCCTCACAAAAACAGGATTTGGGTTTCGCCGTATTTGTTTAGCGTCTGTCACGAATGCTGGCGTCCAGTTAAGACAGAGACAAACAGTGTGAATTTTAGGGGCTTGACCAAACCTCTTCCCTTATCACAATCCTAAGCCCGGGAGAGAAGTATCTACATCACATTGGGAATAATACTGTGTCCAGTTCTGGAGACCTCACCTACAAAAAGAGATGGATAAAATTGGACGGGTCCAAAGATGGGCTACAAAAATGGTGGAAGGTCTTAAGCATAAAACGTATCAGGAAAGACTTCATGGACTCGATTTGTCTAGTCTGGAGGACAGAAGGGAAAGGGGAGACATGATCGAAACATTTAAATATGTTAAAGGGTTAAATAAGGTTCAGGAGGGAAGTGTTTTTAATAGGAAAGTGAACACAAGAACAAGGGGACACAATCTGAAGTTAGTTGGGGGAAAGATCAAAAGCAACGTGAGGAAATATTATTTTACTGAAAGAGTCGTAGATGCTTGGAAGAAACTTCCAGCAGACATGATTGGTAAATCCACAGGAACTGAATTTAAACATGCCTGGGATAAGCATATATCCATCCTAAGATAAAATACAGGAAATAGTACAAGGGCAGACTAGATGGACCATGAGGTCTTTTTCTGCCCTCAATCTTCTATGCTTCTATATTTCAGAGTTGTGTTTCTCGCCCTTGGTAACATTAAGATGGGTGGACTTCAATTCCCAGAATTCCCCAGCCAGCCATGAATGACAAGAGTTGGGAGGGACTAGAAGGATCACCTAGTTTAGTGTTTCTTAATGTTGGAAACTTGAAGATGATGGGTGGACTTCAATTCCCAGAATTCCCCAGCAATCCAGGAACAAGAGTTGGAAAGACCATCCAGTATGGTGATAATCTCCCTTAATGCTTAGGATAACTAGTAGGTTACCAGCTTTGAGACAAATAAAACCGCACATTTGATTCCTACTCTACTGTCATTTATAGAATTTGAAATGTTTTTCTAAGTAATAATAATTTAATAATAATAATAATAATTTATTAGATTTGTATGCCGCCCCTCTCCGCAGACTCATTTATTAGATTTGTATGCAGGCTTTTTATTAGATTTTTTTTGCATTTCTTTTTTTCAACATAAAAAATATCTAAGTGTTGATAACAAAGTCCTGAGCATCTGAAAATCAGATGTCACTTATTTTGCGGAGAAACATTTAATTTTCCTTTTGTATAAATTTATTCCAGCTATAGAGGCCAAAGAGACCTTTAAAAAGCCGGTCCCAAGATTAAGCAGGCTTTCAAAAACAGTACAGAAAATGGGAAATAAGGACTTATGAATTATGTAGGCTACATTAACTGTATACAGAGGCATCGCTGGCGGTTTCCTGGATCAATCTTAAAATAGGCTTATAAGGTTTGTTCGCTGTTTATAAAAATAAATGGTCTGTTTGAAGAGGAAACCGAGATTGAAATTTCCAGGACCTAGCATATGATTTTATGGGTTTTAAGGCGACGTAGTTCTAAACTTTCTAAACCTAAGATTGTAATTTGTCCAGTCGGCGAAGCAGTGGAAGTGATGTGCCGGTGCCTGGAGGCTGTTGGGGTCTGGAGGGGTGTCAACAGACTCAAGCTCAACCCGGATAAGACGGAGTGGCTGTGGGTTTTGCCTCCCAAGGACAATTCCATCTGTCTGTCCATTACCCTGGGGGGGGGGAATTATTGACCCCCTCGGAGAGGGTCCGCAACTTGGGCGTCCTCCTCGATCCACAGCTCACATTAGAGAAACACCTTTCAGCTGTGGCGAGGGGGGCGTTTGCCCAGGTTCGCCTGGTGCACCAGTTGCGGCCCTACTTGGACCGGGAGTCACTGCTCACAGTCACTCATGCCCTCATCACCTCGAGGCTCGACTACTGTAACGCTCTCTACATGGGGCTACCTTTGAAAAGTGTTCGGAAACTTCAGATCGTGCAGAATGCAGCTGCGAGAGCAGTCATGGGCTTTCCTAAATTTGCCCATGTCACACCAACACTCCGCAGTCTGCATTGGTTGCCGATCAGTTCCCGGTCACAATTCAAAGTGTTGGTTATGACCTATAAAGCCCTTCATGGCACTGGACCAGAATATCTCCGGGACCGCCTTCTGCCGCACGAATCCCAACGACCAGTTAGGTCCCACAGAGTTGGCCTTCTCCGGGTCCCGTCGACTAAACAGTGTTGTCTGGCGGGTCCCAGGGGAAGAGCCTTCTCTGTGGCGGCCCCGACCCTTTGGAACCAACTCCCCCCAGATATCAGAGTTGCCCCCACCCTCCGAGCCTTTCGTAAGCTCCTTAAAACCCACCTCTGTCGTCAGGCATGGGGGAATTGAGATATTCCTTCCCCCTAGGCTTATAAAATGTATGCATGGTACGCTAGTGTGTATGACTGGTTTTAATTTGTGGTGTTTTTTTTTAAAGAAATTTAAATATTGGATTTGTCTTACATTGTATTGCTATTGCTGTGAGCCGCCCCGAGTCTGCGGAGAGGGGCGGCATACAAATCTGATTAAACTTGAAACTTGAATTCTAGTTATGTAGGGTATTCTGTTGCGAGTGGAAGAGTGGAGGGCTCTTCTAGTAAAATATCTCCGAAATGCAGCATGAGTTCCAGACATATGAGCTGTATTCAAGGATTGGTCTGGTGAAGGTTTTGTGTGCTCTGGTTAGTAGTGTGAGATTACCGGAGCAGAAGCTATGTAGGATTAGGTTAATAAATCTAATTTGTTAATCTAACAGTTCTATCTCATTGGACAAACCGGGAAGTTTGGAAAATACGAGCAAGAGACCGAAAAATCTCTATTTAGGTCATGCAAACTGCCCTCTAAAGCATAGAAACATAGAAACATAGAAGACCGACGGCAGAAAAAGACCTCATGGTCCATCTAGTCTGCGCTTATACTATTTCCTGTATTTTATCTTACAATGGATATATGTTTATCCCAGGCATGTTTAAATTCGGTTACTGTGGATTTACCAACCACGTCTGCTGGAAGTTTGTTCCAAGGATCTACTACTCTTTCAGTAAAATAATATTTTCTCACGCTGCTTCTGATCTTTCCCCCAACTAACTTCAGATTGTGTCCCCTTGTTCTTGTGTTCACTTTCCTATTAAAAACACTTCCCTCCTGAACCTTATTTAACCCTCTGACATATTTAAATGTTTCAATCATGTCCCCCCTTTTCCTTCTGTCCTCCAGACTATACAGATTGAGTTCATGAAGTCTTTCCTGATACGTTTTATACTTAAGACCTTCCACCATTCTTGTAGCCCGTCTTTGGACCCGTTCAATTTTGTCAATCTCTTTTTGTAGGTGAGGTCTCCAGAACCGAACACAGTATTATTCCAAATGGGATCTCACCAGCGCTCTATATAAAGGGATCACAATGTCCCTCTTCCCGCTTGTTATACCTCTAGCTATGCAGCCAAGCATCCTACTTGCTTTTCCTACCACCCGACCACACTGCTCACCCATTTTGAGACTAACACCATCCTGCCACAAATGTGCCCAGCGACGCTTACAGGATTTATGCCCATTGGAACAAAAACTACCCCAGGGAAAGAAAATTATATACAGCGATCCAACCAGTCAGGTAAGGATCAAATTAATAATATTTATTGCTTTTTTTGGCACTTTCGGAACATTTAGAAGATAATATAAAAACAGTCCAGAGAAGGTTAATTGTGTTAAATGACGGCACCCAGGTTCACAAAAAAATTAAGTCAATAATTTATGGCTGAAACTTAAATTGCAAAACCGAAGCAGCCGCTCATGTTTAAAGTATGAAACAAATGACTCAGCAGTTTTAACAGACCCTGGTTTTACAGAAAAGAACAGCATAGGAGGATAATGTAACCCATGGAGTGGAAAGCCGGTTGTCGATGTTAATGTTAAGCCTACAAACCAGGTGAGGATGGTGAGTTCCAGGTCTGCCTTAGGCAGGAAAGCTAGCTAGATGACCTTGGGCCAGTCACTTTCTCTCCACCCTGGCAAGGAGGTAATGGCAAGGCACCTTTGGAAAAAAACCTTGCCCAGAAAACCGTAGGCGGTCATTGGAGTTTCACGCACCATTGTGTGAAAAAAAAGAAATAAAAAAAGAAGGCTGTGAAAATATTTACAGACACTTCGCATCCTGGACATAAAATGGTTTCAACTCCTTCCTGTTTTTATCAGGAGTCTGCGGTGAGGGGCGGCATACAAATCCAATAAATAAATAAATAAATAAATATTTTGTAAATATATTGAGGTTCCCGGTTTTTAAAATATTACAAACTAGTACACCCTCATTTGGTGGAGGGATTGAACGATCGATGTTGGGTGGCGGGAGCACAATAAACTGTGCGCTGTTTTTGTGTTGTGTGTATTTGTTTACTGTATTATTATAAAAATCAATTTAATTTTTTTTTTTTTAAAAAAGGTCAACCGCGATTATTACATATTTTTTTTTGCTAACCTGTGCTATTAATCCCACTAATATTAGTCCTTTCATACTCATCGCCTTGCCTTCAAAGCTAGCCAGTGGTCCATACACAACTTTAGAAGCAGCTCTGAATCGGGGGAATCGGAAACGAAGGACCGGACCTTTGTGAAAAGAGGCAGATAACAGGGTGAACGTAAATCGTGGTATCTAAACTACGTTCCTGGCTGCAAGGACCTTTGGAGATGTTTCCAGGAAAAACAGGGGAAGAAAAACGATGTGGGAAAACTCGCAAAAGGAAAAAAAAATCCACCATGCAGCCTCTATGCTCAAGCCAGAAACTTGAGAGTTGAATTCACCACATGGTACAAGGGAGAATTTTTTTTCTGGGACAGCTGCTTGGAAGCCTATGGACCCTCCCACATTTTCAGAAATATGAATCATTTTTTAAAAAATTAAAAATCAGCCAGTGAATATGGTTCCCGAGGCGAACGTAAAAACACGACAGCTAATTCTACGTTCGGGCAAAGAAGGAAGGGGATGTTTTCAACAATTTGGGGGAGGAAGGGGGGGAAACTTTATTAGAGCAAATAAATATTAATAAATACAAGCCAGGGTGCGCCCTTGTCATTTTGGATGGGATCCCAGAATACAATGGAAACATACTTTACAGCTGGGACCGGCTCTGGAGAGTATGTGGGAGGCTAAGAATATAATGTACTCTTTGCCTTGCCTTACAGCACTTTTGTGCCGTGGTTAAGGCACCAGGCTGTAAGCTAGGTGGCTGTGACTTTTAGTTCCTCCTAAGGCGTGGAAAGCCAGCTGGGTGACTTTGGGCCAATAACAGGGGACTGCGAGTTCTAGTCTCACTTCAGGCATGAAAACCAGCTGGATGATTTTCTGCCAATCAGCAGGAGATTGTGAGTTCTAGTCCTGCGTTAGGCGTGAAAATCAGCTGAGTGACTCTGGGCCAATCACCAGGGAAATTTATTTATTATTTATTTATTAATCATATTTGTATGCCGCCCCTCTCCGCAGACTCGGGGAGGCTCACAGCAATAATAATACAATGTAAACAAATCTAATATTTAAGTTTAAGTTAATTTAAAACCCCAATTTAGAAACCAATCATACATACTAACATACCATGGATAAATTTTATAAGCCTAGGGGGAGGGAAAGTCTCAATTCCCCCATGCCTGACGACAGAGGTGGGTTTTAAGGAGCTTACGAAAGGCAAGGAGGGTGGGGGCAACTCTGATATTTGGGGGGAGTTGGTTCCAAAGGGTCGGGGCCACCACAGAGAAGGCTCTTCCCCTGGGCCCCGCCAAACGACATTGTTTAGTTGACGGGACCCGGAGAAGACCCACCCTGTGGGACCTAACTGGTCGCTGGGATTCGTGCGGCAGAAGGCGGTCCCGGAGATATTCTGGTCCGGTGCCATGAAGGGCTTTATAGGTCATAACCAACACTTTGAATTGTGACCGGAAACTGATTGGCAACCAATGCAGACTGCGGAGTGAAATGTGAATTCTAGTTCTGCTTTAGGCATGAAAATTAGCTGAGTGATTTTGTGCCAGTCCCCAGGAAACTGTGAGTTCTAGTCCTGCATTAGGCATGAAAATTAGCTGAGTGACTCTGGGCCAATCACCAGGAGATTGTGAGTTCTAGCCCTGCGTTAGGCATGGAAGACAGTCAGATGACTTCGACCCTAGTCACCCCCCTCTCTCAGCCCAACCTATCTAACAGGATTGTTGTCATGGTGAAAACAGGTGGTGGAAAGGAGTGTTATGTAGGTTTGCCCCTGCAAGGTATTTATGAAGACAAGATAAAGATCTAGCAAAATCAATAAAAATAAATCAATTAGAGAAACCGGAGCAATATAAAGCATCTGTTTCGCCGTGTCCTCACTGTGGTTTAATGGTTAACCCTGTTGAACAAGCAACCTAAGAAATGCCAAACTAGATAACGCTGTCATCTTTTCACACAGGCAACCCCTTGATGACAAAATTCGCATGTGGTTGAGTATTCGTAGCCAAGTTCTCTGGAGCAGGGGCCTTCAACCTTGGCCGTTTTAAGACTTGTGGACTTCAACTCCCAGAGTTCCTCAGCCAGCAATCTTGGCCACTTTAAGCAAAGTTGGCTGAGGAACTCTGGGAGTTGAAGTCCACAAGTCTTAAAACGGCCAAGCTTGAAGACCCCTGCTCTAGAGGCGGCCCTCGTTTTTATATCTTCTGGCACACTTACGATAAATAACATATTTCCTGGGGAAAAACCAACTCTTTTTCTTTCATTCCTTTTGCAGAGCCAACAACACTGCTCAAAAAAAATTAAAGGAAACACTTAAAAAACACAATATAACTCCAAGTAAATCAAACTTCTGTGAAGTCAAGCTATCCACTTGGGAAGCAACACTGATGGACAATCAATTTCACATGCTGTTGTACACATTCAACTTTGTACAGAACAAAGTATTCAATGAGAATATTTCATTCATTCAGATCTAGGAAGTGATGTTTGAGTGTTCCCTTTATTTTTTTGAGCAGTGTATTTTAAAATTCACTTCTGGTCACCACACTACAAAAAAGACATTGGAACTCTAGAGAAAGTACCGAAGAGAGAAACCAGGATGATAAGGGTACTGGAAACTAAAACATACGAAGAGAGGTTGCAGGAACTGGGCATGGTCAGTCTAGCAAAGAGAAGGACCAGGGGAGACATGAGAGCAGTCTTCCAATACTTGTGGGGCTGCCCCAGAGGGGGTCAGGCTGTTTTCCAAAGCACCAGAAGGCCAGACAAAGGAACAATGGATGGAAGCTGACCCAAGAGAGATTCAATCTGGAAATAAGGAGGAACTTTCTGAAGGTGAGAGCGATCAACCAGTGGAACAGCTTGCCTGCGGAGGTTGTGAACGCTCCAACACTTGGGACTTTCAAGGGGAGATTGGACTGCCATTTATCTGGGTGGTATATTATTATTATTATTATTATTATTATTATTATTATTAATTGGATTTGTATGCCGCCACTCTCTGTAGACTCGGGCCGGCTAACAACAGTGGTAAAAACAACATGCAAAAATCCAATACTAAAGCAGCTAAAAACCCTTATTTTAAAACCAATCATACATACAAACATACCATGCATAAATTGTAGAAGCCTAGGGGGAAAGAATATCTCAGTTCCCCCATGCCTGATGACAGAGGTGGGTTTAAGAAGCTTACGAAAGGCAAGAAGGGTAGGGGCTATTCTAATCTCTGGGGGGAGTTGGTTCCAGAGGGCTGGGGCCGCCACAGAGAAGGCTCTTCCCTTGGGTCCCGCCAAACGACATTGTTTAGTTGACGGGACCCGGAGAAGGCCCACTCTGTGGGACCTAATTGGTCGCTGGGATTCATGCGGCAGAAGGCGGTCCCGGAGATAACCTGGCCCGGTGCCATGAAGGGCTTTATAGGTCATAACCAACACTTTGAATTGTGACCGGAAACTGATCGGCAACCAATGCAGACTGCGGAGTGTTGGTGTGACATGGGCAAATTTAGGAAAGCCCATGATTGCTCTCGCAGCTGCGTTCTGCACGATCTGAAGTTTCCGAACACTTTTCAAAGGTAGCCCCATGTAGAGAGCGTTGCAGTAGTCGAACCTTGAGGTGATGAGGGCGTGAGTGACTGTGAGCAATGAATCCCGGTGCAGATAGGGCCGCAACTGGTGCACCAGGCGAACCTGGGCAAACGCCCTCCTCTCCACAGCTGAAAGATGTTTCTCTAATGTGAGCTGTGGATCGAGGAGGACGCCCAAGTATAGGGTCGAGTAGGGGTTGGACTAGATGACCTACAAGGTCCCTTCCAACTCTAATAAATAAATAAAATTTATAAAAACCCTCCCAGCCCATCATGCAGCAAGCCGCACCATGAGGTTAGGAAAGTTTGTTGAAACTGGGCAATAGAATAAAAATTAAGTTGCGGGTTCTCAGACCTTGCTACATAATAGTTGGGTTCTAACTATTTTTCTTTCAGAAAGTAGCCCAAGAGGAAGAAAATAAAAAATATTTCTTTCCCGCTTTTCATTCAGGAGCTGAAGCACCTCCTTCCTGCCTTCCTCCAAACAATATTTACTTTCCATGCCAACAAAATATCCATTTGTTCCTTTTTCTATCTTGCTAGAAAAGCCAACGGTGATTTTTTAAAAAAACTTTCCCAAGCTAAGAGCCCACCCACTACTCAATTAATTCCATGCCAGCTCCCAACCTAGTTTTCTAAATGCAAGACAAATAAATATTAAAAATTACAAAACAACCAGCACCAACAATTGTGCATCCAGAAGTCAGTTTTAGAAGATTCGGGGGAATGTTCGGAAATGACAACCTAACATTAAAACAATTAAGACTTGCGGAGGAATTGAAAAACAAACAGGGCCCTTGTAATTTCTCTCCAGACAAATTGATCTGAAAGTCTGTTTCAAAATGACCAGCTACAAGAATAATATGGAAAAGGATGCTAGGCTGGATAAGACGAATGAAAAGTAGCGATGCCTTCATAATTAAAAGCGACGTCCAAATTTTTAAAAAATCAAAGGAGTTACTTGGATAACTTTCCTATACTGCACGGACAAAAAAAAAATACACAACACCCATTAAAGCTTTGAAGGAGTTTGTGAGAAGGGACAAAGAAAAGATGAAATCAAATCCTAGAACATGATTCGATGGGATTAAAGATCAAGATATGTTAAAAGGAAGAATGTAAAGTTGGTTTATTTGATCAAGCTTAAAATAGATCTGGTGCTAATGACTGATAATTCTTAATGGCCTTTTGTTGACATCCAGACTGAAGAATGAGGCTTTTAAGGAAAGTAAGCCAATGGGGATTGGGAAGAAGAGATAATTTGTTATATTTTAAAAGAAGGTGATAAGTTACTAAAATAGTTTGTACTTGTGAGGAAGAAGGAAGTGATTTCTTTATATAAATCTCTTCCTTTACTAATTTCAATTTTTTCTTGCAATTCCCATCTTTCTTTAGTTCTTTATCTTTTAAATAAAATGTCTATAATTTAAAAAAAAAATTAGGAGCACCAAGGAACCACTTTCACAAGTGAATTAAGACACTTGTGTCTCTGATTCCGACATGTAGGAAAGAAAGGGGGAGAATTTCCTGAGCCAAGGAGGGTTACATAAAAACATAGAAGACTGACGGCAGAAAAAGACCTCCTGGTCCATCTAGTCTGCCCTTATACTATTTCCTGTATTTTATCTTAGGATGGATATATGTTTATCCCAGGCATGTTTAAATTCAGTGACTGTGGATTTACCAACCACGTCTGCTGGAAGTTTCTTCCAAGGATCTACTACTCTTTCAGTGAAATAATATTTCCTCACGTTGCTTTTGATCTTTCCCCCAACTAACTTCAGATTGTGTCCCCTTGTTGTGGTGTTCACTTTCCTATTAAAAACACTTCCCTCCTGGACCTTATTTAACCCTTTAACATATTTAAATGTTTCGATCATGTCCCCCCTTTTCCTTCTGTCCTCCAGACTATACAGATTGAGTTCATTAAGTCTTTCCTGATACGTTTTATGCTTAAGACCTTCCACTATTCTTGTAGACCGTCTTTGGACCCGTTCTTGACTTTTCCCTTCCCACATTCTCCCGAGATGTCCACCCCAAACCACAATGAGGTGCGCTCACCGCCTTGACTGATAAACAAACAAAGAGATAAAAGAAAATCTAATCATGATTATCACTCCTTCTTCCAAGCCAAGCCCACCCTTTTTTCACAACATCTTTCCAAATAAGACCAGGACTCTTTCTTCTCCCATCCAGCACTTCCCAAGGACAAATGCAACTTCACACCGGCCCCAAATCTTTCATCCATGCCTTTCATTGCTCCCAACCTCCCCACTTTCCTACAGCCACAGCCACCCAGGGCCCCTGCTTATGCCCCATTCCTCTACATGTCATTTCTCTGCAGCTGCATTAATAGGAGACACACACACCCTTTCATGGCATAATCTGAAGTTAGTTGGGGGAAAGGTCAGAAGCAACATGAGAAAATATTATTTTGCTGAAAGAGGAGTAGATGCTTGGAAGAAACTTCCAGCAGACGTGGTTGGTAAATCCACAGGAACTGAATTTAAACATGCCTGGGATAAACATAGATCCATCCTAAGATAAAATACAGGAAATAGTATAAGGGCAGACTAGGTGGACCATGAGGTCTTTTTCTGCCGTCAATCTTCTATGGCAGTGTTTCCCAACCTTGGCAACTTGAAGATATTTGGACTCCCAGAATTCCCCAGCCAGCATTAAAGTTGTATTCGATATCTTCAAGTTGCCAAGGTTGGGAAACACTGTTCTATGGGTTGTTCCATCAATCCCCTTGCCCAGCTTTCTATCAGCCCTGCTAGGTAGTCAAGAGAACTCAATCTATATCTATTGTAAGGTTATCCCAACAGTGTCCATGGACATCCTCAGCCATCCAGGTGGTTCGAAAGGTATTTTTTTCAAGAGGTAACTGGACTTTGGTTTTTTTTCCCTTTGAAGATGTTTTTAATCCACATCTAAGAAGCTTCTTCAGCTTTGACTGGAATGGTGGGGAACGGAAGGATTTATCTTCCTTGCAGACGGAGCTGGTCATTTGCATCCTTTTAGAGAGTTCTTGAGGCCACTTGGAGGTTTATCTATGTCCTCAGGGTCATAGTGGCGCAAATGGGTGTGGAGCCTTCTTGAAATTGCTGAAAGGACTATGTTGTAAACTGGAGATAGGTGGTGTCTTATCCCTTTCTCTGTTTGAGGGCTGCTCAATTTAATAATAACGATAATAACAACAATGATATAATAATAATGATGATAATGATGTTATTATTAAGTTATTATTAAAATTATCAAGTCCTAGGTGTTTGGGAAGCACCCGACTGGTGATGAAATACGAAGATCAGCATAGTGATCTCGTTTTCTGTGTTGTGTTGTTGATATAACAACAACCAACAAACATATAACAAAAACAACAGAGTTGGAAGGAACGCTGGAGGCAAACCTTTTTTCCCTTGGGTGCGAGTTCCCACAGCCATGAATCAATGCCTGGGGAGAGTGAAAATAACTTCTCCCACACCCCCAGAAATCAGAAATGGCCTGTTTACCAACTTCTGGTGGGCCCAGTAGGCTCGGGTTTTGCCCTCCCCAGGCACCAAAGGCTTCTCTGGGGGGCCAGTGGAAGGTGAAAATGCCCTCCTCCATCCTCCCAGAGGCTCCCTGGAAGCCAAAAATGCCCTCCCAGAGCCAAAAATCAGCTGGCCAACACCCCCCTGCACGTTGGAGCTGAGCTAGGGCAACGGCTCCTGTGCCAGAAGATATGGCTCCGCGTACCTCCCGTGGCACCCATGCCATAGGTTTGCCACCACTGTTGTAGTCCAACCCCCTGCTTAGGCAGGAAACCCTAGACTACTTCAGACAAATGGTTACCCAGCATCTTCTGGCCTCTTTGGCCCCTCTCCCTTTCTGGTCCTCTCTGTCCCAAATGTGGACTGCTGTTTTCGAAAGAATGGCCGTTATCTTTTAAACGCAGATGGACAGCGGAATCTTGTCCCGATAGCTCTGTTCTCTTGTGTTGTGCCATGCGTTTAAAGGAAGTGGTTGAAGGCTCCACAGCCGTTTGCACTACTCCGATGACCTCCAAGGGGCCTCGACGGCTCTCTCAAGAGGATGCAAGTGACCAGCTTTGTTTGCAAGGAGGATAAATCGTTCCGTTTGCCACCATCCAGTCAGAGCTGAAGAAGCTTCTTGGGTAAGAAAAGAACCAGAAAAGTCGAGGTGCCTCTTGAAAAAAAGAAACAAACAGCACCTTTGGGTCACCCCAACAGAATCCTGCAGTGCTCCCTCCCTTTATAATTTTGACCCTCCCCACAATTTGGAGGGTCCTTTCTGGATTCGTTAACTTGCTGCTTTCCTCAATTCCTGCTTTGGACACTCTTTTGACCCTTGTTCACCCAAGGTCATTCTCACAACCGTGGATTGGTTCACACCACCAGCCTCGACCTAGCCCCCATCCCATACTCCCCCTCTCCCTTATGGCTGGTTTAACCCCCCCTATTCCGTCCTCTCTCTTCCCCCCCCCCACTGGTTTAACCCCCTCATCGCTCCCTCTTGCACCCCCAAGGCTATTTTAACCTCCCATCCTTTCCTCCTGCCTCCCAAGGCTGGTTTAACCCTCTCCATCTCCCTCCCACCTGCCCCCCAAGGCTATTTAATCATCCCATCCCTCCCTCCTGCCCGCCAAGGCTGTTTAAACCACCCCCCCATCCTTTCCTCCTGCCCCCCAAGGCTGTTTAATCCCCCCATCCTTTCCTCCCAAGGCTGGTTTAAGCTCCCCCATCCCTCCCTTCTGCCCCTTAAGGCTAGTTTAAACCCCCCATCCCTACCTCCTGCCCCCCAAGGCTGTTTAACCCCCTCCATCTCCTTTCCTCCTGCCCCCAAGGTTGTTTAACCCCCCATCCCTCCTTCCTGCCCCCTAAGGCTACAGTAACCCCCCATCCTTTCCTCCTGCCCCCCAAGGCTGTTTGACCCCCCATCCCTCCCTCCTTCCCCCCAAGGCTGTTTGACACCCCCCATCCCTCCTTCCTGCTCCCTAAGGCTACAGTAACCCCCCTATCCCTCCTGCCCCCCAAGGCTGTTTGACCCCCCCATTCTTTTCTCCTGCCCCCAAGGTTCTTTAACCACATCCCTCCCTCCTGCCCCCCCTAAGGCAAGAGTAAACCCCCCCATCCCTTCCTCCTGCCCCCCATGCCTGGTTTAAACCTCTCTCCCACACCTTCCCAGCTTCAAAAGCAGCTCAAACGTGTGTGTGTGTGTGGGGGGGGGTGTTCCTGGACCTTTCTCCCCCCCCCCCTTCACTAAATATTTCTAACCCCCCTCCCCATTTTTAACCAGGACGTGCAATCCAACGGGCTGGCTTTTTTAGGGGGGTGGGCTACGTCTCCAAGGCCTGGAAAGGGAAAGGGAAGTAATTAGCGCGGGAGGGGGGCGTTTGGGCCGTGCTGGGGACGATGGGCGTTGTAGTCCTTGGAGGCTGCTTGCTCTCCCTTCTCCCCCCCCACCTTCCAATTAACCCTCAGCCAGTGGCCGCCTTCCTCACACGCCGGCCCTGCTCCAAGGACCGCGGAGGCCCCGGCGGGACTCACCTCTCCCTGGCGGCGCCGCCGCTGGAGCTGCCGGGCCCAGCGCGCCTCCTTCCCCAGGCCGCCATCTTGGGAAAAGGCTTCGTAAATGTCTCCGCCGAAAGGGGCAGCGGATGGCGGGGCTCATCAGAGGGCGGGGAGGCAGGTTTTGGGAACCACCTCCCAAGGGCTGCCGGGAAACGGAGTCCGCCAAGAGGGCGCCGAGGAATCCCAGGCAACGGGCGCCTCCTCTCGCACAAACTACAAACTCCAGCCATCTTGGCGGCTGGGAAAGGGACCGCGGGGGGAGGGAAGAGTGGAAGAGGTGCCGCTTGGGAAACGGAGTCCCGCGATAAGGGAAAGCGGAGGGAAGACAGGGAAGAAAAAACTACTTTTCCCAGAGAGGAGCGGGAGAGGTATACGGGTCCACGTGGCTTGGCTGCCCGAGAGGCGGGGGAAAAAGAGATTTTTTAGCCACACTTCGGAGAATGGACGGATGGCTGGCCGGAGTTCTGGCTCCGCCCACTCGGCGCCGCTCAGCCAATGGGAGGCCGGCACCTCGTTTCTCCAGCTTCGGATTCGGAACGTGCGTTTGCAATGGAAAATAAATAATTCGAATGGAATTAAATAAATTATAATAAATATAATAATATATACTGTATTTTAAATAAATAAAGGGCAAAGTTCCTCGTTA
Organism: Erythrolamprus reginae; assembly: GCF_031021105.1. Taxonomy (NCBI): domain Eukaryota; kingdom Metazoa; phylum Chordata; class Lepidosauria; order Squamata; family Dipsadidae; genus Erythrolamprus; species Erythrolamprus reginae. The sequence continues at coordinate 651,519 of NW_027248484.1, read as the reverse complement.
TGATTGGGTTGGTTAGGAAGGGTTGGTGAAAAAAGTCCTACTAAGCCATCATCAAAACAACATCTCCATAAACCATGGTTTGTTGGAAAAAACGACCCAGCCCCAAAGGTCACACTAACGCGGGAAAACAAGTTAGCACGCAAGTCGGGTCACTTTTTAAGAAGTGTGGACTTCCAACTCCCAGAATTGTCCTGCCAGTATTAACTTGGCCAAGTTTGAATGCTAACTTGGTTTAACATAGGATACGAACATAAGAAGAGCCCTGCTGAATCAGGCCAAAGCCCATCGAGTCCAGCATTCTGTGTCACTCAGTGGCCCCCAATTGTCCATGGGGATCTTGAGCAGAAAGAGAAGGCAAAACTCTCCCTTTCCCTTGACCCCCAACAAATGGGACCCAAGGGAATCCTGCCTGCCTCAACCAACATAGAGGCAGCACTTGGACATCCCTTTCAATCACCACCGATACATTTGGCATCCATGAATCTGTCCAATCCTGCCTTGAAGCTCTCCAGACTGACAGCTGTCACGACCTCTTCTAGAAGTGATTTCCATCAACCAAAGACCCTCTGGGTGAAGAAATATTTCCCTTTATTTGTCCTCGCTTTCTTACCTGTGAGCTTTAGGGAGAGGCCCCTCGTCCTAGTATTGAGTGATAGAGAAAAGAGTTTTTCTCTATCCACCTTTTCTATCCCTTGCATGATTTTATACCCTTCGATCAAGTCACCCCTTCAACGCCGTCTTTCAAGGCTGAAGAGACCAAGGCGTTGCAACCTGGTTTCATAAGGAAGGGGCTTCATTTCCTGGATCTTGTTGCCCTTTTTTGCACCTTTTCCAGTTCCATGGATGGCTTAACACTGGCTATGAATGTCCAAGAAACAGCTTTTTCTGCTACCTCTGGACCTCAGCTTGGAAAGTTGCTCTGTCTAGAATAGATAACAATTGATAGATACTAAGAGAGCAGGAGAAAGAAGAGAAAGGAAGAGAGACAGGAGGAAGCAAGGGAGGGGGAGAGAAGAGGGGGAAGGAGAGAGCAGAGGGAGGGAGGGGAGAGAGCAGGAACAAGGAGAAAGAGAGGGGAAGGGACAGGGAGGGGAGAGAAGAAAGAGGGGAAATGAGAGGAGAAAGAAAGAGACAGGAGAGAGAGCAGGAGAAAGTGGGGGAGAGAAAAGGGGGAAAGGAGAAAGAGAGAGCAGGAATAGAGAGGGAGTGGGAGAGAAGAAAGGGGAAATGAGAGGAGAGGGAGAAAGAGAGAGAGAAGAGAGCAGGAGAAATGGAGGGGGAGGCAGAAAGGAGAGCAGGAGAAAGAGGGGAGGGGATAGGGGGGGGAGAAAAGAAAGGGGAAATGAGAGAGGGAGAAAGAGAGCAGGGAAAGGACAGGACACAAGAGCACACAACAGATTTAAACTTAATATTAACCACTTCAAACTTGACTGTAAAAAATATGACTTCAGTAACCGAGTTGTCGAAGCGTGGAACTCATTACCGGACTCCATAGTGTCATCCCCAAACCCCCAACACTTTACCCTTAGATTATCTACGGTTGACCTATCCAGATTCCTAAGAGGTCAGTAAGGGGCGAGTACAAGTGCACTAGAGTGCCTTCCGTCCCCTGTCCTATTGCTCTCCTATATCTCCTATATACCTTTCTTCTATTCCTATATCTCTTCTTCTCTTCTTTCATTGATATGTTCTATTCCTATACCTTCTTTACTATTCTTTCATAGATATATTTTACTATGAGTATCTCCTCTATAACCTTCATCATGTATTTTACTATGTGTGTATATAGATGTATACCCACTAAAACCCTCATCGTGTATTGGACAAAATAAATAAATAAAAAGAGGGGAGAGTAGAAAGGGAGGGGAGTTTAGAAGGGAAAAGGAGAGAGGAGAAAGAGGAGAAAGACAAGAGAGAGAGAGCAGGAGAAAGGAGAGGAGAAAGAGGGGAGAGGAGAAAGGGAGGGGAGTGAAGAAGGGAAAAGGAGAGAGGAGAAAGAGGAGAAAGACAAGAGAGAGAGAGCAGGAGAAAGGAGAGGAGAAAGAGGGGAGAGGAGAAAGGGAGGGGAGTGAAGAAGGGAAAAGGAGAGAGCAGGAAAAAGAGGGGAGGGGATAGGGAGGGGAGAGAAGAAAGAGGGGAAATGAGAGGAGAGAGGGAGAAAGAGGAGAAAGACAAGAGAGAGAGAGCAGGAGAAAGGAGAGGAGAAAGAGGGGAGAGGAGAAAGGGAGGGGAGTGAAAAAGGGAAAAGGAGAGAGGAGGAGAAAGGGAGGGGAGGGGATAGGGAGGGGAGAGAAGAAAGAGGGGAAATGAGAGGAGAGAAGGAGAAAGAGGAGAAAGACAAGAGAGAGAGAGCAGGAGAAAGGAGAAGAGAAAAAGGGGAGAGGAGAAAGGGAGGGGAGTGAAGAAGGGAAAAGGAGAGTGGAGGAGAAAGGGAGGGGAGGGAATAGGGAGGGGAGAGAAGAAAGAGGGGAAATGAGAGGAGAGAAGGAGAAAGAGGAGAAAGACAAGAGAGAGAGAGCAGGAGAAAGGAGAAGAGAAAGAGGGGAGAGGAGAAAGGGAGGGGAGTGAAGAAGGGAAAAGGAGAGAGGCGGAGAAAGGGAGGGGAGGGGATAGGGAGGGGAGAGAAGAAAGGGGAAATGAGAGGAGAGAGGAGAAAGACAAGAGAGAGCAGGAGAAAGGAGAGGAGAAAGAGGGGAGAGGAGAAAGAAAGAAGAGAGAGAAAGCAGCAGAAAGGGAGGGGGGGGAGAGAGGACACACCCTTCAGTCTTTAGCACAAGTGAATCTGTGCACTTTCCCATCGTCTCCCAAGTCCCCAACCCCACCAAACCCAAGGGCTCTTTAGCGACCAAACACAGCTTAGCCACACTTTTACAAATCATATTTCATGCAACAGGGTCAGCTTCTTTATTCATAAACACAACCCGAGAAGGAAAATGTTTAAAAAACAAACACATGTGTACACCAACTTTAAAAAGGTGATAGTTAAGAAGTCCTGAGTCAGAAAGGCACATAGAATAAGGGTGAAAATAATCCCATGTTGGGAGGGGGGGACGACCCAGAGTTGGCCCCACCCCACCCCTTCCGAATCTTCTAAGCTGATGGCTGTTGGAATGGCAGAAAGGCTTCTTGAAGTGATGTCCATCCTGTGGTTTGGGAAGCTCTTTCTGTGCCCACCTGGTGGACTTCCCATCCTCAGTCTAACAATGAATGAAGTGCTTTATCTATGCCCAGTTCTTTCTCCAACAAGTCTTCTCAAAAGATCTGCTGATGTTTCATTGCCCTAATTTGTCCTCTTCCAGAAAAAAATGGGACTTCCGAAAATCTCTAGCCAGGTTCATCCACAGCTGGAATTCCACCACCTCTGGACAGACCAAAACTGCACCGAGACACTTACAGTTGAGATACTTCAATAGAGAACATGAGGATCCTCCATTCCACCACTTTGGACTTTATATAACTCCTTCAAGGATAAGGACCTAATTGCTATCATCCTGCCTTCCCCCTTGCTTGTCCTTGGAGACTTTCTGCAATGCAAACATTTAAAAATGCAGAAAAGTGAGGGGTTTTTCCTCTCTCCCAAAATAAAAGACCAGTGTTACTAAACAAAAAAAAAATCTCAGTAAATTCAACAAACCTTTGTTGGGGCATTATTGGAAGAAAGTTGGAGCGTTTTTGAAATATTGCATTTCAGACTAACTCTGACCTTTTTTTTGCAAAATATTTTTGCAAAAATATTCCCGTCGTATTTAGGATTAATCTTCTCTCTTTTCCTCCTGAGCACCCAATAGTATTTTCTAAATTAGGAGATCATTTAGAGAGAGAGAGAGAGGGAGAGAGAGAGAGGGAGAGAGAGAGAACTGAAGACAATGGAGGCACCATGACAATTATTGAACAGTAAGAAGTTCAGGGTTTTTTGTTTTACTTGTATGAATAGTATAGAATAGTAAAACTATTCTTTTTAAAGAATAGTTTTTATTGAAATGTAAACACTAAAAAAAACAATACAAACACACTTATTGAACGACAATTATTGAACGGTAAGAAGTTCAGGGTTTTTTGTTTTACTTGTATGAATAGTATAGAATAGTAAAACTATTCTTTTTAAAGAATAGTTTTTATTGAAATGTAAACACTAAAAAAACCAATACAAACACACTTATTGAACGACAATTATTGAACGGTAAGAAGTTCAGGGTTTTTTGTTTTAATTGTATGAATAGTATAGAATAGTAAAACTATTCTTTTTAAAGAATAGTTTTTATTGAAATGTAAACACTAAAAAAAAAACAATACACACCCACAAAGAAAACAACACAAAAAAAATACACAAACCCATAATGATATAAATACATCTGCAAAACAAAAGAAAGAAAAATATTAAAATTAAGACAGTGTTAAGACTGCTTGTCGTGCAATTAAAAAAAACCCTGAACTTATTGTTTAATAACTGTCATGGCACCTCCATTGTCTTCAGTTTTCTCTCTCTCTCTGAAAATGTCCTCCTTATCTACTGGGAGGGCAGATGTCCATCAAATAAGATTTGTGTGTTTGTGTAAGAATGCCAGCCCTCCCACAAAGCTTCCACTGGACTCTCACTAGTATGTTTTTAGAATGGGTGTTTTTCTCAAAAACGTAGCACCTTTAAGACAGGTGGACTTCACCTTTAAGACAGGTGGACTTCAACTCCCAGAAATCTCCATGCTTTAGGGGGATTCTGGGAGTTGAAGGCCAACTACCTTCCAGTTGCCAAGTTTCAGAAATTTTAGAGCCGTCGGCAAATCAAACCACACGATGCCATTGGCCGCTCCGAGTGACCACCCTTTAAATCGCGACGTTGCCTCATTTTCTCCATTTATTTCTCCTGAAATTCCCAAAAGACTCATCTAAAGAACTGAAATGGTTGTGGAGAGGGGGGGGGAAGGGATAGGGACCCTTCGATCCCCCAAAGGAATTCAAATTCTGGGGCAAAATTAACCCCAGCAAATCTTTCCTCCTGTTATAAACCAAGTTTCCCCAGGGTGTGCACCTTCTGTACTGGCTCAGGATGATGGAAACTGTAGTCCTAGACATTTAGAAGGTGCTTCGCTTAGGGACAATAGGACTAAATAACCCCCCATTCAGGATTGGTGGTGGAAGAGAACGGGAAATACAAGTTTACAACTTCCTGCAAAAAATTACAGTATTATCTTGCAAGCCGTTGCAATCTAAAGAGGTAACATTGGCAATTGTCTCCTTTGCAGATATGTAATATTTTCAACAGGAGCATCCAACCTTGGCAACTTTTAAGGAACTGTGGGAGTTCTGGGAGTCGAAGTCCCACCAGTCTCAAAAGTTGCCGGACAACCCGAAGACTGGTGGATTTCGACACCCAGAATTCTCAGAGATCTTAAAACTTGCCAAGGTGGGACGTCCCTAGTTTAAATAACCCTATCAGGGTCCCGTCCCCCCGCCACTATCTTTCTGACCCACTCTTCTCAGCCGTCAGCGAAGGGCTGAAGAAATGAAGACATTTTTTTCGAAACTAGAAAGCCAACTTTTTCCTTCCTGGAGTAAACTCCTCTTGGTTTCACTCCCCTTCTGGCGTGAGACAATTCATCTCAAAAGATGACCTCCTAATTCCTTGGCCGTTCAGTTTGTAGGATGCCACCTCACTTACTCTATCTGCATGATCCGTTTTAAAAAAAAGAAGAACAACAGCTCAACTAGAAAGACTTTTCTCGCTGGAGGTGTCCATCGTTTCTTCAGCGCTCTTCCCACGCACTTCCTTTTTTCGTGTCCATCCTTCTTAGCCCCTCACTCTTCTTCTGTATAATGGGAAGCTCTCCCCACCTGAGGACATTGAGAAGGGAGGCCCCCACCCAAAATGTGATCAATAGCCACGCCAGCCCATTCCTCAAAACGTCCGTCAGAATCCATCAAATCCTCTCCTTCACACACCGTCACCCCAAAAACACCCAGCACGTTGCCCTATTACCCTTCGTGAGGTCAACTGAGTAAGTGTCCCAGTTAAAAGTTCTTTCTTCATGCCGGTCCATGCTTTGGTAGGCGCACGAGGTCTCGTGGGCAGAAGTGCCACATTGATTTCACCTCTTCTTAAAGGCGCCACGTTTAGCCGGTCCGTGGCCGCACGACCAACCTAGCCAAGGGTTCAAAACACACCGTTGGAGGCCCAGAAAAGTTCAGCTTCTATATGGTCCAGGAGAAGATTGACCAACCCGCGTTGAAAAAAACCCAAACCCACCTCATGCTTTTTTTAAGGTCACAATTCCATCCAACTGGCCGGAGGTTGAATTGGGCCTGCCGAAACAAAAAAACCCCGAAGGCAAATCCAAACTCAAAAATTCTTGGTCAGCCGAACGGCTTGGAGGCATGGTTGAGAAGTCACGCCATCTGGCTTTTTTTTTTCCTTACAAAAGTATGACCTCTGAGCATGGGCAGAAGCAGAGTGAAGGGGTCCCCATGGCAGCTTCGAGGCCGGCTTTAAGTCCTTAGAAGGTCCAGGCTTGCAATCTCCAGAAAAGGTTCTTGGTTAAGACTGTAACCGTTCCACGTATTGTGGGAGGGGGTTCTCCTTGACGTATTTCTGGATGTACCAACACGTGAGGTGGGCTTTCAAGTCTTCCTCCACCACGAAATCCAAGGCGGCCTGGAAGCAAAGATGAGAAAGACCCCCCCCCAAAAAAACAGAGTTAGCATCTGAAATAGCTAAAACAGCTGCGAGAGCAATCACGGGTTTCCCCAAGTATGCCCATGTCACACCAACACTCCGCAGTCTGCATTGGTTGCCGATCAATTTCCGGTCACAATTCAAAGTGTTGGTTATGACCTATAAAGCCCTTCATGGCACCGGACCAGAATATCTTCGGACCGCCTTCTGCCGCAAGAATCCCAGCGACCGATAAGGTCCCACAGAGTTGGCCTTCTCCGGGTCCCGTCGACTAAACAGTGTCGTCTGGCGGGTCCCAGGGGAAGAGCCTTCTCTGTGGCGGCCCCAACCCTCTGGAACCAGCTCCCCCCAGAGATTAGAACTGCCCCCACCCTCCTTGCCTTTTGTAAATTCCTTAAAACTCACCTCTGCCGTCAGGTATGGGGGAATTGATGTATTCCCCCCTCCCCTGGGCCTATACAATTTATGTCTGTGTGAATGTCTGGTTTAATAATGGTTTTTTTTTTAATTTTTTAAAAATTTATTAGATTTGTTGCGAATTGTTCTATTGTATGTTGTGAGCCGCCCCGAGTCTACAGAGGGGCGGCATACAAATCTAAATAAATAGATAGATAGATAGATAGATAGATAGATAGACAGACAGACAGACAGACAGACAGACAGACAGACAGACAGACAGACAGACAGACAGACAGATAGAGGTAAGGCACAATTTACAACCACAGTCAGCATTAGACGTTCTGTTGCAAAGCATGGTAACGATTAAATAGCATTTAGACTTATACGAGGGTCGCCCAGAAAACAATGCACCACATTTCTTTTTCTCAGCCTATAGTAATGGTACGAATGCAAATCCTTAGATACCCATTATAGTGGTACCTCTACCTAAGAGCGCCTCTACTTACGAGCTTTTCTAGATAAGAACCGGGTGCTCAAGATTTTTTTGCCTCTTCCCAAGAACTATTTTCCACTTACAAACCCGAGACTCCGAAACTGTAACTGGAAAAGGCAGGGAGAAGCCTCCGTGGGGCCTCTCTAGGAATCTCTTGGGAGGAAACAGGGCCGGAAAAGGTGGGGAGGAAGCCTCCATGGGGCCTCTCTAGGAATCTTCTGGGAGGAAACAGTGCCAGAGAAGGTGGGAGAAGCCTCTGTGAGGCCTCTCTACTAACCTCCTGGGAGGAAACAGGACCAGAAAAGGTGGGGAGAAGCCTCCATGGGGCCCCTCTGGGAATCTCCTAGGAGGAAACAGGGCCTCCACCCTCCCTGTGGTTTCCCCAATTGCACACATTATTTGCTTTTACATTGATTCCTTTGGGAAAAATTGCTTCTTCTTACAAACTTTTCTACTTAAGAACCTGGTCACAGAGCAAATTAAGTTCATAAGTAGAGGTGCCACTGTATTTGAATTGTCTGGAGTGCGTGTGTAAATTTTGCCTTTCTTCAGACAGATAGCGTAGCAACAGCAGTGCTTCAAAACGGTGTCCGTAAGTGATGTGCGTTACAAGCAGCTGTTGCTAATAGACCCAGGAACCCAACATTCTCTAGCAATGTTAGCTTCTGCTAGCCAGGAAGCATAGGTGTGGACTCCTCCTGCCCCAACTCCAGCTTCTGAATCATCATAAAGAATCCAACCATGTTTGAAGAAAGGCGTGACTCGCCGTTGCCCAATTTTCTTCTTGGCCCCAACAAGTTTTAGCCGAACCTAAGCAAAAGTCACCCCAGGTCATGGTTTACATCCCAGCTTTCAGGGGAACCTCAGATAGAGGCAATGATGGGCCCCATTGGTACGATCAGGTAGACAGAACTGGTAGAAAAAAAAGTGATTTTTTTCTCTTTCCCCCCCCCCTTCTGGGCTCTGGGTTTGTTTTTCCTATCGCAGTAAATTATTATTATTATTATTATTATTATTATTATTATTATTATTATTATTATCATCATCATCATCATCATCATCATCATCATCATCATGTATTTATGTATTTATTTATTTATTTGTTTATTCATTCATTCATTCATTCATTCATTTGATTTTTATGCTGCCCTTCTCCTTGGACTCAGGGCGGCTTACAACATGTTAGCAATAGCACTTTTTAACAGAGCCAGCCTATTGCCCCCACAATCCGGGTCCTCATTTTACCCACCTCGGAAGGATGGAAGGCTGAGTCAACCTTGAGCCGGTGATGAGATTTGAACCGCTGACCTTCAGATCCACAGTCAGCTTCAGTGGCCTGCAGTATAGCACTCTACCTGCTGCGCCACCCCGGCTCATATTATTATTATTATTATTATTATTATTATTATTATTATTATTATTATTTATTAGATTTGTATGCCGCCCCTCTCCGAAGACTCGGGGCGGCTCACAACAGTAATACAAAAACAATATAACAGTGAGACAAATCTAATATTAAAATAAAACATGTCTAAAACCCCAACAATTTAAAAACCATACAACACATACATACCAAACATAAAATATAAAAGCCTGGGGGAGGATGTCTCAGTTCCCCCATGCCTGGCGATAAAGGTGGGTCTTGAGTAATTTGCGAAATGAGGTTGAATGTGTATAATTTTAGAAAAGCTGTGTGTACGTGTGTGTACATACACTTTATACAGTAGATAATGTATATTTTTGTGTGCCTGTGTGTAATATGTATATACACATATGGCATATATAGTGCATTGGCTGCCAATTGGTTTCCAGACACAATTCAAAGTGTTGGTTATGACCTATAAAGCCCTACATGGCATCGAGCCAGATTATCTCTGAGACCACCTTCTGCCGCGTGAATCCCAGCGTCCAGTAAAGTCCCATAGAGTTGGTCTCCTCGGGGTCCCGTCAACCAAACAATGCCTTGAAAGCCCATGATTGCTCTCGCGGCCGCATTCTGCATGATCTGAAGTTTCCGAACACTTTTCAAAGGTAGCCCAATGTAGAGAGCGTATTATTATTATTATTATTATTATTATTATTATTATTATTATTATTTATTAGATTTGTATGCCGCCCCTCTCTGTAGACTCAGGGCGGCTCACAGCAATAGTAAAAAACAATATACAATAGCAAATCTAATAATTAAAATATCAAAAAACCCTTATTTAAAACAATACATCCACACAAACATACCATGCATAAACTATATAGGCCAGGGGAGATGACTCATTTCCCCCATGCCTGATGGCAGAGGTGAGTTTTAAGGTGTTTACAAAAGGCAAGGAGGGTGGGGGCAATCCTAATCTCTGGAGGGAGCTGGTTCCAGAGGGTCGGGGCCGCCACAGAGAAGGCTCTCCCCCTGGGTCCCGCCAGCTGACATTGTTTAGTCGATGGGACCCGGAGAAGGCCAACTCTGTGGGACCTAACTGGTTGCTGGGATTCGTGCGGCAGAAGGCGGTCCCAGAGATATTCTGGTCCGATGCCATGAAGGGCTTTATAGGTCATAACCAACACTTTGAATTGTGACCGGAAACTGATCGGCAACCAATGCAGACTGCGGAGTGTTGGTGTAACATGGGCATATTTGGGGAAGCCCATGATTGCTCTCGCAGCTGCATTCTGCACGATTTGAAGTTTCCGAACACTTTTCAGAGGTAGCCCCATGTAGAGAGCATTACAGTAGTCGAACCTCGAGGTGGTGAGGGCATGAGTGACTGTGCAAAGTGACTCCCAGTCCAGGTATTATTATTATTATTATTATTATTATTATTATTATCATCATCATCAATACAATACAACACAGCAAACAAATTCACTATGCTGGATTTCCTATTATTATTAATTATAGTTATCATAATCATCATCAATACAATACAACACAGCAAACGAGTTCATTATGCTGGACACCATCACTCAACTAAACAAATAATTCCCTCAACACTGTCAGACTTTCTACTAAATCTGCACTTCTATTCTACTAGTTTTTCTCATCATTCCCATCACCCATTTCCTCCCATGTTGACTGTATGACTGTAACTTGTTGCGTATATCCCAAGATTTTTTATTAATATTGCTTCTTCATTGCTTATTTGACCCCTAAGTGTCGTACCACATGATTCTTGACAAATGTATATTTTATTTTATGTACGCTGAGAGCATCTGCACCAAGACTTTGGAGAGGGGCGGCATACAAATCCAAATAATAAATAAATAATAAAGACAAATTCCTTGTGTGTCCAATCACACTTGGCCAATAAAAATTCTATTCGATTCGATGTCGTATTTCATCTCCAGTCAGTTGGGCCTCCCTCCTAGCAGAACAAATCTGATTTTTTTAGGTAGACCAATGAAATCGTACAATTGTCCTCAACAGAGAAGCCCAGAGAAGATAAAGGAAAAAACGGAGACGCAGAGACGAATCAAGATCTCAGAAATACCACAACGGGCCTCTTCAGGCTTAGAATTTGCAAACCAAAGCCTCTTATCCATAAATTGCAGATTGTGAAGCCAGTTCAATCCATCCCTTTGGAGTGCCCCCAGTTTGTAATCAGCTGTGCTACCGGGTTTCTCCACGCTCATTAGCTAATTTAACGAACAAAGGCCGGCGGATAATACAAAGAATCTGGGCATAGAAAGCCCAACGAGGCAATTTTGATGAGACCGGCTGAAACGCTGCCCACAACAGCAGCTGTAAAAACCCATGCGCCTCCATGGAAATTAAACCAAGAATATACATGGTTCAAAAATAAATAAATAAAGGGAACACTCAGAGAACACACCCTAGATCTGAATGAATGAAATGTTCTCATGGAATACTTTATTCTGTACAAAGTTGAAGGTGCTGACAACAAAATGAAGTTGATTGTCAATCAGCGTTGCTTCCTAAGTGGACAGTTTGATTTCACAGAAGTTTGATTTCCTTGGAGTTATATAGAATTCTTTATAGAATAGAATAGAATAGAAACATAGAAACATAGAAGACTGACGGCAGAAAAAGACCTCATGGTCCATCTAGTCTGCCCTTATACTATTTCCTGTATTTTATCTTACAATGGATATATGTTTATCCCAGGCATGTTTAAATTCAGTGACTGTGGGTTTACCAACCACGTCTGCTGGAAGTTTGTTCCAAGCATCTACTACTCTTTCAGTGAAATAATATTTTCTCACGTTGCTTTTGATCTTTCCCCCAACTAACCTCAGATTGTGCCCCCTTGTTCTTGTGTTCACTTTCCTATTAAAAACACTTCCCTCCTGGACCTTATTTAACCCTTTCACATATTTAAATGTTTCGAATAGAATTCTTTATTGGCCAAGTGTGACTGGACACCCAAGGAATTTGTGTTGGTGCATAGGCTCTCAGGGCGCATAAAAGAAAATATAGATTTGTCAAGAATCATGAAGTACAACACTTTTTAAGCAGGCTAAATCCAATTAATTAAAACTAAGCAACTACTCTAAAATCCTTAATTATATTAAAAATCAATCCTACCCATTCCAGCAACAATCATACATAACATTCGTCGGCGAGGGAGCTAAGGTCTAATCGCCACAAGATTGGTGGCATAAATGAGTCTTAAAACACTTGGGGAAGGCGAGGAGGGTGGAAGCGGCGCAAATCTCCAGGGGGAGCTGATTCCAGAGGGCCGGGGCCACCACAGAGAAGGCTCTTCCCCTAGGCCCTGCCAAGCGGCATTGTCTAGTTGATGGGACCCGGAGAAGGCTGACTCTGTGGGACCTAAACAGACGCTGGGATTCATGCGGCAGAAGGCGGTCCTGTAAGTAATCTGATCTGATGCAATGTATAGCTTTATAGATCATTACGAATACTTTGAATTGTGTCCGGAAACCAATCAACAACTAATGCAGTCTATGGAGTGTTGGAAAAACATGGGCATGCTTTGGGAGGCCCATAACCGCTCGCAAGGTTTGGCAACTCCTTCCCCTACAAAACCTGTCGTTTGACGGGTCCCAGGGGAAGAGCCTTCTCTGTGGCGGCCCTGACCCTCTGGAACCAGCTCCCCCCTGAGATTAGAACTGCCCCCACCCTCCTGGCCTTTCGTAAACTCCTTAAAACCCACCTCTGCCGTCAGGCATGGGGGGGACTGATATAACTTCCCCAGGCCTATATTGTTTATGTATGGTATGTTGTGTGCATGTTTTTTAAATTATGGGTTTTTAGTTTTAATTATTAGATTTGTATTCTACATTGTTTTTTCTATTACTGTTGTGAGCCGCCCCGAGTCTACGGAGAGGGGCGGCATACAAATTTAATAAATAAATAAATAAAATTCTCTGCACAGCATGTAAATCTTGGCGGGTGTATTCGGAACGAGACAACTTAGAATGGATCAAATGGGAAAACAGAAAGGCTCCACAGACCTCTTTCGGGAAGGGTTAATCCATACCTTAGCCAGATGTTTTGCAATTCCTCTCCCCCTGTAAGTATCCGGGACTTCTGTGTGTTGAAGATCAACTACCCTCTTCCCTACGTATTCGTACAACAGAACAGCTTTGTCATGGCAGCCTGCAAGTAGAAAGGTAAACGAGGTCACAAGAGACAGCCACAAGCGAAAAATTTAAAATGCGGTACAAAACGTTAATGAATAATAGCAGAGTTGGAAGGGACGTTGGGGATCTTCTAATCCAGTGTTGCCCAACCTTGGCAACTTGAAGGTATCTGGACTTCAACTCCCAGAATTCCGCAGGCAGCATTTGCTGGCTGGGGAATTCTGGGTGTTGAAGTCCAAATATCTTCATGTTGCCAAGGTTGGGAAACACTGTTCTAATCCAACCCTGTGCTTAGGCAAGAAACCCTACACCACTTAACACAAATTTATTTATTGGTTGGTTGGTTGGTTGGTTGGTTGGTTGGTTGGTTGGTTGGTTCGTTCATTCATTCATTCATTCATTCATTCATTCATTCATTCATTAGATTTGTATGCCGCCCCTCTCCGTAGACTTGGGGCGGCTCACAGCACACAATAAAACAATTCATGACAAATCTAATAGATTTAAAAAAACATTTTAAAACCCCATTATTAAACCAGACATACACACAGACATACCATACATAAATTGTATAGGCCCGGGGGAGAGGAGGGGGGGAATGCCTCAATTCCCCCATGCCTGATGGCAGAGGTGAGTTTTAAGGAGTGTACTGAAGGCAAGGAGGGTGGGGGCAGTTCTAATCTCCAGGGGGAGCTGGTTCCAGAGAGTCGGGGCCACCACAGAGAAGGCTCTTCCCCTGGGACCCGCCAGACGACATTGTTTAGTTGACGGGACCCGGAGAAGGCCAACTCTGTGGGACCTAATCGGTCGCTGGGATTCGTGCGGCAGATGGTTATCCAACAAATGGTTATCCAATATCTTCTTTAAAATATTTCCAGTGTTCGAGTATTTGCAACTTCTGGTGGCAAGCAGTTCCACGGATTAATTGTTCTAACTCTTCCTATGTTTTAGCCTCCAGTCCCCTAATCATCTTTGTTGCTCTTCTCTGAACTCTTTCTAGAGTTACAATATCCTTTTCACATCGCAGCAACCAAAACGGAATGCAGTGTAGTACAATAGTAGTACTCAACCTTCCTCTTCTCACCTTTGGACTGCAACTCCATCATCCACCGCTAAGTGTATTCACACATTTTGGGGTTTTGTCAATTCAAATTGTCCATCTTAAAATCAAATGACAATTTTCAGATTTGTCCTTAGAGCCAAATTGGAAGCAAGACAATGAATTCCAAGGGTTCATTGCAGCTTTTTAAACAATTCCTATTAAGGGAAATCTATAGAAAATATCCATTTTGCAAAGCAGAATTAAGTAACCTTTGCTAGGCCACCCGAGGTCAAAATGTTTATTTGGGGCAAATTGTCCTGCCAAATTCACCCCGATCTTCAAGCTTATCGAATAATGCTAAGTCAAAACATAAGTTGCTTAATTATGGCTCAACAAAATACCTTGAACCTAATAGGATACACAGTTTATTTAGTAAATCACATTGTGTGAAATAGTCTTTCTCAAGCTTAGTAACTTTTAAGATGTGAGGATTTCAATTCCCAGAGTATCTTTTGACCCCAAGTCCTGTAGTACTATGGTTGAGATTGACGTATGCACCCAAGATTGACATGTACAAAGTAGGATGCCTTTAACCACAATTAAGTGCACGGGGTGACACCTTCACACAGGAGAAAGCTGCTCCATCGATTTTCATTTGCAGGAGTTGGGGAGGTCTACGTGAGGTTGTAAAACTAGGAGGTTTCCAGTCTTCCGTTCTATGTTTCTTAGCTTCAACAACTTGAAGCTGTGTGGACTTCAATGCCTAGAATTCCCCAGCCCAACAAAACCGGCTGGGGAATGCTGGGAGTTGAAGTCCACACAGCTTCAAGCCCCCAAGGTTGAAAAGGTTGTGAGCCGCTCCGAGTCTTCGGAGAGGGGTGGCATACAAATCCAATAAATAATAATAATAATAATAATAATAATAATAATAATAATAATAATAATTATTATTATTATTATTATTATTATTATTATTATTATTATTATTATTATTAATTATTATTATTATTATTTATTGGATTTGTATGCCACCCCTCAAATCCAATAAATAATAATAATAATAATTTATTATTATTATTATTATTATTATTATTATTATTATTATTTATTGGATTTGTATGCCACCCCTCTCCGCAGACTCGGGGCGGCTAACAACAACGATAAAAACAGCATGTACAATCCAATTAATAAAACAACTAAAAACCCTTATTATAAAAATGAAACATACACACAAACATACCATGCATAACTTGTAATGGCCTAGGGGGAAGGATAATAATAATAATAATAATAATAATAATAATAATAATAATAATAATAATAATAAATTGGTCTATCTATGCGAGAGGTCTTGAAATTTGGCATCTTGAAGACTTGTGGACTTCAATTCCCAGAATTCCTCATCCAGCATGGGTTTTCTTAATGGCTGGTTAGTTAATTCCAAAAAACTGGAGCCGCCACTGAGAAGGCCCTCCAACGTGGCCCCGCCGACCAACTTTGTCTAGCCAATGGGACCCCGAGAAGGCCAACCCTGTGGGCCCTCATCGGATGCTGGGATTCAAGTTTAAATCCAAGTGTATGTTTTTCTGATTAACCCACCCCTCCCTCAAATGCTCTGTTTTCTTGTATAAATATGGCTAAAAATCCGCTACTCTCTGGTCATCTCTCTTCTCAACCAGGAGAGAATTCAAAAGACACCTTTGCAAAAATCTTTTTTACCCAAAACAAAACCTTTGGAGAGAAACCAGCCTCCCCGATGAGCTTTGATTTATAACCCCGGCTGGTTTCCGTTGCAATCCCTCACTACGGAACTATTTTAACCTTGTGCTATTTAAGGAAAGCCTGATTCCTTTGGCTGCCCGAGCGCTCTTTCCAGCCTGCAAAATTCATGCGCTCTTTACTCTCGCCCATTGTCCAAAGACAGTAGATCATTCTCAGCAACGCCAGGCCCCAGAGTTTAAAAAAAGCCAATTCTGTTTATTTCTATTTTCAGCCGTTTAGCAGCCATCTCTGTCCTATAAGCCACGTTCATTTTTTGGAGTTGTTTATTCCTTTTAATGCAGCCTGCTGTTTGAATAAAGCAAGGACAAACTTTAACGAACATCGCTAACTTTTTAAAAGTGAAAATCAAAGAGAGTTCAAAGAGACAAACATGCATTGTTAGCTCAAGCATACATGGCATGCTTGTGTGTGTGTCTGTTAGCATATGGGTTTTTTAAAAATCTTTAAATTTTTTAAAGTTATTTGGATTATTTATGATTTGTTCTATCTTGTTGTGAGCCGCCCCGAGTCTTCGGAGAGGGGCGGCATACAAATCTAAATAATAAATAAATAATAAATAAATAAATACACTATACCAGAAACTAGTTTGCACTTCCTATAATTAAACCATGGTTTAACTACCGGTACAAAATAAAGGCCAGGCTCTCTGATCTACTCCAAACCTCTAAGCCAGTGTTTCCCAACCTTGGCAACTTGAAGATATCTGGACTTCAACTCCTAGAATTCTCCAGCCAGGGAATTCTGGGAGTTGAAGTCCAGATATCTTCAAGTTGCCAAGGTTGGGAAACACTGCTCTAAACCACAAATCACACAGGCTTAGATCACATTTTGCTAAACCCTTGCTTTCAAATTGAGGGAAATGTTTTTAACAGGAAAATGAACACAAGAACAAGGGGGCACAATCTGAGGTTAGTTAGGGGAAAGATCAGAATGTGAGAAAATATTATTTGACTGAAAGAGTAGTAGATGCTTGGAACAAACTTGCAACAGACATGGTTGGTAAATCCACAGGAACTGAATTTAAATATGCCTGGGATAAACATAAATCCATCCTAAGATAAAATAGAGGAAATAGTATAAGGGCAGATTAGATGGACCATGAGGTCTTTTTCTGCTGTCAGTCTTCTATGTTTCTAAAACTTTTCAGAGGAGTGGACTTCAATTCCCAGAATTCCTGTGTCTGCCTGAATTATAAATCAAACTTCGTTGGGTTTCTTTCTCTCCAAAGGTTTTCCTTTCAGCTGAAAAACTACACCAGCTGGGGAATTCTGGGAGTTGAAGTCCGCAGGCTGAAAAGTTTCCATATTTAGCCAATGCTGTGCTAACTCATTGTGGGATGTTCTTTGGTTTAACTCAGTTCTGCAAAACCAACCCTTTGTGAGTTTATCCATCATAGCTTGGCCACAACCGAGCCAAGGGCAGCAAGCCATGGTTTAAACAGGAGTAGGCCAAGTTGGCTCTTCTATGACTTGTGGACTTCAACTCCCAGAATTCCTCAGCCAATCATGCTAGCTCAGGAATTATAGGAGTTGAAGTCCACATGTCATAGAAGAGGCAACTTGGCCTACCGCTGGTTTAAGCAGAAGGGAAACACGTCAGAGAGACCTTGAAGCAAGCCAGCATTGGTGGCTTGCCAAGCCTCCCGAAGTCAATCCAAGCCAAAGTCAATCTAAGTCAATTCCCCCTTCCAATTCCCCCTGCAAATTGAGAAGGTCGGGCAGTAGGAAAAGCAAGTAGGATGCTTGGCTGCATAGCTAGAGGTATAACAAGCAGCAAGAGGGAGATTGTGATCCCCTTATACAGAGCGCTGGTGAGACCACATTTGGAATACTGTGTTCAGTTCTGGAGACCTCACCTACAAAAAGATATTGACAAAATTGAACGGGTCCAAAGACGGGCTACAAGAATGGTGGAAGGTCTTCAGTATAAAACGTATCAGGAAAGACTTCATGAACTCAATCTGTATAGTCTGGAGGACAGAAGGAAAAGGGGGGACGTGATCGAAACATTTAAATATGTTAAAGGGTTAAATAAGGTCCAGGAGGGAAGTGTTTTTAATAGGAAAGTGAACACAAGAACAAGGGGATACAATCTGAAGTTAGTTGGGGGAAAGATCAAAAGCAACATGAGAAAATATTATTTCACTGAAAGAGTAGTAGATCCTTGGAACAAACTTCCAGCAGACGTGGTTGGTAAATCCACAGTAACTGAAGTTAAACATGCCTGGGATAAACATAGATCCATCCTAAGATAAAACACAGGAAATAGTATAAAGGCAGACTAGATAGACCATGAGGTCTTTTTCTGCCATCTATGTTTCTAAGGTTGAACCCAACTCAAGAAAAAGGCGCCCTTTTCTCTCTCCAAGAGACCCAAGTTCAACAACTGCGCCCCCAACCCCCAAATAAATCCAGGGAGGCCTCAAAGCAGAACAATACTAGAGGTTAAAAATCGTCCCAAGGCCGTGTCAAGGCTCAGGGATAGGTAACGGTTGGCTCTTCTATGACTTGTGGACTTCAACTCCCAGAATTCCTGAGCCAATCAGGCTTGCTCAGGAATTCTGGGAGTTGAAGTCCACATGTCATAGAAGAGCCCACTTTGCCTACCCCTGTAGTCCAGCTCCATCATCTCAGCCCGGGGTTTTAAAAATAGACAGTGAAGGGGAGGTTTAAGCCAAGCTGGGCGGTGGGGGGCACCAGGGGGGGTTGAAATCCAAGCTTTCTCACTCCCCCCATTCCTGTCTGCTTAATCTCCAGTTTAATCAAGCCCCCCAGATTTGCACCACCCCCCATTTCGGATGGGATGTCTGGATCACCAAGGGAGGGGGGTTGATTAAGCCAAAAAGTTGGGGGGGGGGGAAAGACCTCACCCCAGCTTGCAAGACCCCATCTCTGATGGGATTGATGGATCACCAATTGGGGGTGGGGGTTTCTGCCTTACCAGATGGCCAAGAGAAGAACCCCCCTTTGTAAACCCTCCCCCAATTCTGCCGGATCACCAATGGGGGAAGGGGCTCTGCCTTGCCAGGTGGCGAAGAGAAGACCCCCTCCCCAGGCTTGCAAACCCTCCCCCAACACTGCTGGATCACCAAGGGGGGTGGGTGAGCTCTGCCTTGTCAGGTGGTGAAGAGAAAAAGACCCCTCCCCCAGGCTTGCAAACCTCCCCAAAACCCCCAACTTGCTTGCAATTCCCCCCCCCCCACAACTCTGAAGGGATGGGCGGATCACCAATGGGAGGGGGTGTCTCTGCCTTGCCCCCCCTCGTATTGCAAGAAAGGCACCCCGGGAGGGGGTCTCTCTCTCTCTCTCTCTCCAGCCTTCTCTCCCCACCCCATTGGGGGGGGGGGTCGCCCTTACCGTTCAAGCGGACGGTGAACTGCCTCCGCTTCCGATCGTGCTCCACCTGGATGGGGAAGCCGGCGGGCTCCAGCAGGTTGAGGGGAGCCGCTTGCGCCATTGGAGATCCCCCCAAAAAAATAATCCACCGGGGGGGATTTTTTTCCCCACCGCCCACCAACACCCAGCCGGGCACTTTCGCCTTTTGTCCTCGCGGGGGGGGGGGGGGGAGAGAAGAAAGGGAAAGCCCAGCGGAGGAAAAGAGAAAGTGGAATTTGGGTGGGGGTCTCCTCTCTCTCCCCCCCCCCCCTTATATTGGTCAATGGAGCCTCGCGGGCAGCTGGGCGCTTCTCCGGCCGGGAAAGTTTGCAATGGGAAGAAGAGGAGGAGGAGGAAGAAGAAGAAGCGGGGGGCCGCGAGAAAAAAAAAGAAAAGCCCCCCCCCTGCGGCCGCGAAGCCCGCAACTCCGGAGCGCGAAGCAGCAGCGAGAAGAGATCAAAGGCGAGGGGGGATAAAAGCGCAGGAAATCAGCTGTGGGGTCACGTGCCGTCGGGCGGCCAATGGGCGGCCCGCGCTTTTGTTTTGATACATTCCGTTCCATTCTTAAAGGAGCCGCGTTTTTGATTTATACAGATGTATATATTTATATGTATTTATATTTATCATTTATATTTATCATTCTTTATTATATATTTATATTTATATGGTTATATTTATGTATATTTATACATACATTCATACATACATTGCTCAAAAAAATAAAGGGAACACTCAAAGAACACATCTTAGATCTGAATCAATGAAATATTCTCATTGAAATTGACTGTCAATCAGTGTTGCTTCCTAAGTGGACAGTTTGATTTCACAGAAGTTTGATTTACTTGGAGTTATATTGTGTTGTTTACCTTTATTTTTTTCAGCAGTGTGTGTGTGTATCTATCTATCTCTATCTCTGTCTGTCTATCTATCTATCTATCTATCTATCTATCTATCTATCTATCTATCTATCTATCTATCTATCTATCTATGCATATGTTTTTTCTGTCGAAGTTCAAATCCCAGTGAGGGTATGGCTAGCTGATGAGACCAGAACAAGGCCGAAATAGATCTATCCTAGTCTCCCTTAATTTCAAATTATATGTATCTATATTTTAAATTATACAGTATATATAGTATGTATGTACATATATATATAATTTATGTTCAACTCCATGTCACGATGATAACATGAACACAACTTTTCTAATTTTCTGGACAGCAACCTGAGATCAGTATACTACTATTGTTTCAGAGAAATTTTTGTTTTTAAATTTCCCTATCGAGGCTATTTGGAATTTGGGGGTGCATTAACCGGCTCTAATCTTGCTTAGCTTGTTAGGGCAGGTAGCAGGTAGTGAGTTTCATGCATCGACTACTTGGTTACTAAAGTCGTATTTCCTGCAGTCAAATTTAGAGCGGTTTACTTTACGTTTCTATCCGTTGTGTGCTCGTGTGTTGTTGTAGTTGAAGCTGAAGTAGTCATTGACAGGAAGGACGTTGTAGCAGATGATTTTAGGGGCTATGCTTAGGTCGTGTTTAAGGCGACGAAGTTCCAAGCTTTTTAAACCTAGGATTGTCAGTCTAGTTGCATAGGGTATTCTGTTGCGAGTGGAGGAGTGGAGGGCTCTTCTGGTAAAGTATCTCTGGACGTTTTCTAGAATGTTTATGTCCGAAATGCGGTGTAGGTTCCAGACAGATGAGCTGTGTTCAAGGATTGGTCTGGCGAAAGTTTTGTATGCTCTGGTTAGTAGTGTGAGATTACTGGAGCAGAAGCTACGTAGGATTAGGTTTATTTATTTTATTTATTTATTTTGTCTAATACACAATGAGGGTTTTAGTGGGTATATATCTATATGCACATAGTAAAATACATGATGAAGGTTATAGGGGAGATACTCATAGTAAAATATATCTAAGAAATAATAGAAAAGAAGGTATAGTAATAGAACATATCAATGAAAGAACAGAAGAAGAGATATAGGAATAGAAGAAAGGTATAGGAGATATAGGAGAGCAATAGGACAGGGGACAGAAGGCACTCTAGTGCACTTGTACTCGCCGCTTAGTGACCTCTTAGGAATCTAGATAGGTCAACCGTGGATAATCTAAGGGTAAAGTGTTGGGGGTTTGGGGATGACCCTATGGAGTCCGGTAATGAGTTCCACGCTTCAACAACTCGGTTACTGAAGTCATATTTTTTACAGTCAAGTTTGGAGTGCTCTTGTGTTGTTGTGGTTGAAGCTGAAGTAGTCGCCGACAGGCAGGACGTTGCAGCAGGTTAACAACTCTTTTCCGATATAAAAATTGTTATTCTTTTTTCCTTCATACACTTTAATACAACACCAAATATCTTCTAAGTCCACTACAATAAAATGCAGTAGTTTGTTAGTAACTCTTGTATAATCCCAGGGGGAAAAAATCATAATACAAAATTATGAATTATCTCTTGAAGCCTTTTTGATGATGTTGTTGCAAAAAGTTGCTACTCGGGGTGAAGGACCAGCTAATCTAAAATTGACCACAAAGGGAGGGAAGAACAAGGTCAAGCCACAGAAAGGAAACATGTACGTTGGTGGAGATTAATTTGACTATGCGCTCCTTGGAGAGATCAGATTTTTAATGCTCTGAGCATTTGTCAGGAAACAGGGCCTGCCCTGGTACCATTGTATGAGTTCCTGCCAGAGATTAACTGAAAGAAACACAAAGATTAGAAAACATGACTCATCACCCCAACAACCGATTCCAAAGAGCAAATCAAAATTAGCAAGTTAGAAACGCGGTTGATTTCTTCTTTTTTTTCACCTCTTGAATTTGCTTTTTATCTATTCTGTGACCTGTAATAATCGCAGGGGGCAGATTTATACGACTCACCTAGCCACAAATGAGGTCAAAAGCCATTTTGGCTTCTTGATGATCTAAGACGGACTTTGGAGAGGAAAGAGAAAAGTGAAGAGACAGAGAGAGATATGTGGGAAGGAGGGAGGGAAAGAGAGAGATAAGTGGAGACTTCCAATTTTTCCCCCTGTATGATAAAACATATACAGTGATACCTTGTCTTACAAACTTAATTGGTTCCGGGACGAGGTTCTTAAGGTGAAAAGTTTGTAAGATGAAACAATGTTTCCCATCGGAATTAATGGAAAAGCGATTAATGCGTGCAAGCCCAAAATTCACCCCTTTTGCCAGCCGAAGTGCCTGTTTTTGCGCTGCTGGGATTCCCCTGAGACTCCCCTCCATGGGAAACCCCACCTCCAGACTTCTGTGTTTTTGTGATGCTGCAGGGGAATCCCAGCATCGCAAAAACGAGTGCTTCGCTGGCAACGGAAGTTTGGAGGTGGGGTTTCCCAGCGAAGGGAGCATCAGTGAAATCGCAGCATCGCAAAAACACTGAAGTCCTCAAAACCCCACCTCCGGACCTCTGTGTTTTTGCGATGCTGCGATTTCACCAAGGCTCCCCTCGCTGGGAAACCCCACCTCCGGACTTCCGTTGCCAGCGAAGTGTCTGTTTTTGCGCTGATGGATTCCCCTGCTGGGATTCCCCTGCAGCATCACAAAACCACGGAAGTCCGGAGGTGGGGTTTCCCATGGAGGGGAGCCTCAGAGGAATCCCAGCAGTGCAAAAACAGGTGCTTTGCTGGCAATGGAAGTCCAGAGGCGGGGCATCACAACGGCGGCGGTGGGTTTGTAAGGTGAAAATAGTTTGTAAGAAGAGGCAAAAAAATCCTAAAGCCCAGGTTTGTATCTCGAAAAGTTTGTATGACGAGGCGTTTGTAAGACGAGGTATCACTGTATTAAAAAAATACGATCTCAGTATTTTTATACAGTAGCTTATATATATTGTTGTATATACATTCCAAATATTTGTCTATATGTAATTATTTTGTATTCAATATTCTTATTTGGATAATCTTATAATCTTCGGAGAGGGGCGGCATACAAATCCAAGTAATAAATAAAATAATAAAAATAAATAACTGTAGTATTTAATAGTCTAAGGGTGACGTAGAAAGGAAAAGTAGTTGGAGGTGGGATAAAAAGAAAAGAAAAAAGAAAGGAAAGAAGGAGAAAGAAAGAAAAGAGAGAAAAAGAGAGGGGGGTAGTACCTGCAAGCTAGCAGGCATATGGATTGTGACGACTTAGTTTGATTATGTTTGTTATTTTTGTTAGTGAGAAGTGTTTGTCAGTTATTATATTAGTAAGTTATTAATAGTTATCAAGTGGATTGAACTCAGACAGGGATTGTATTGATTTTGGTCCGAATTTCTATTGTGTATGTCTTTATTTTGATTTATATTAAGGGATTTTGATTGGTTTTTGTTTTATTGTTTTTAAAGTTAGGTAACCATCTGAACCATTTCTCCCAGGCCTTGTAGAACTCTTCTTTAACTGTTCTGCTTTTTTAATCATTGGATTTGTATTTTGTGTTCCTGTTGTGAGCCGCCCCGAGTCTTCGGAGAGGGGGGGCATACAAATCTAATCAATAAATAATCAATAAAAATAAAATCTCACAACATAAGCCTCAAGCTTTGTTGCAATGCCAAAAGCTTTCCCATCATCAAAATTGGAAAACCAAGTTTCGCTATTATTTTAGTCTTGAGCAAAAAGTCCATAAGTGGTTTCTAGGTAGAAATTAAACTAGGTAAGGAAAAGAGCTATTTTTGCCATCTTCACCATCTCCATCACCCTTATTGCCCTCTCTTCCACTGCGGGAAACTTATAGAATAACAGAGTTGGAAGAGGTCTTGTAGTCCAACCCTCTGCTCAAGCAGGAGACCCTACATTATTTCAGACAAATGTTTGTATAATCTCTTCTTAAAAACCTGCAGTGTTGGAGTATTCACAGCTTCTGCAGGCAAGTCGTTCTACTGGTTAATTAGAAATAAAAATAGTAATAACAGAGTTGGAAGGGACCTTGGATATCTTCTAGTCCAACCCTATAATCTAATAAATTATTATTATTATTATTATTATTATTATTATTATTATTATTAAGCCCTACATGGCATTGGGCCAGAATACCTTCGGGACTGTCTTCTACTGCTCGAATCCCAGCATCCGATAAGGTCCCACAGAGTTGGCCTTCTCCAGGTCCCGTCAACTAAACAATGTCGTTTGTCGGGACCCAGGGGAAGAGCCTTCTCTGTGGTGGCCCCGGCCCTCTGGAATCAACTCCCCCTGGAGATTAGAACCGCCCCCACCCTCCTTGCCTTTTTTAATCTACTCAAAACCCACCTATGCCTCAAGGCATGGGGTAACTGAGTTGCCCCTAGGCTATGTTAAAGCTATGGTAGAATTGTGTATGGTTTGTCTGAGTTGTATGATTTTAATAATGGCTTTTTAAGGTGTTTTTAATATATTGGATTTGTGACATTGTATTCTGTTGTGAGCCGCTCCCAGTTATTATTATTATTATTATTATTATTATTATTATTATTATTATTATTATTATTATTATTATGTCAGTACAACACAGCAAACGAGATCACTATGCTGGATTTCGTATTTCATCACCAGTCGGGCGCTTCCCAAGCACCTAGGACTGCGTGATGTAGCGACGAATTATGTTTGCCGATCCCAGTAAAGCGGCCTTTTGCAATTGACAGATGGAGATTTTGTCAATTCCGATGGTTTTCAAATGTCCGCTGAGACCCTTTGGCACTGCGCCCAGCGTGCCAAGTACCACTGGGACCACTTTCACGGGCTTATGCCAGAGTCGTTGCAGCTCGATTTTTAGATCTTCGTATTTCACTAATTTCTCTAGCTGCTTCTCCTCAATTTTGCTGTCTCCTGGGATTGCAATGTCGATGATCCATACTTTCTTTTTCTCCACGATCACAATGTCTGGTGTGTTATGCTTCAGAATTCGGTCAGTCTGAAGTTGGAAGTCCCACAGTAGTTTTGCTTGCTCATTTTCGACCACTTTTTTAGGCTTATGATCCCACCAGTTCTTTGCCACTGGTAGATGGTAGTTCCAGCACAAGTTCCAGTGGATCATCTGTGCCACAGCATCATGTCTTTTATTATTATTATTATTATTATTATTATTATTATTATTATTATTATTCACATTCACAAATGCGGTGTGGGTTCCAGACAGATGAGCTGTATTCATGGATTGGTCTGGCGAAAGTTTTGAATGCTCGGGTTAGTGTAGTGTTAGTAGTAGCTTCTCAAGACTTCATTGATATTTTGATCATCTGGGTGTTTCTGGATCTCAGGCGGGGAATTACGGTAACTATGTAAGTCTGCAGAGAGGGGCGGCATACAAATCCAATAAATAATAATAATAATAATAATAATAATAATAATAATAATAATAATAATAAAGGAGGAGCCCTTCTTCTATTCCAGGAAGAAGTTAGCATGATTCTCTTTAGAGGATTGTGTGTTCCGTACATTCTACGGGAACTTTATCAGAAAGAATGCCAGGAATGGAGGTGGGTGGAGAGAGATAAGGCCTCTAGGATCTGCCTGTTGTTTATTTATGCACTTCATCGATTCTTCGGGCCACCAGATCTACAGGCCTGGGAAAGAAGGCAACCATTCAGTGATAGTCTTCTACAGGTACGGTCAGGTATGCAGAACCAGTAGAAAACCCCTTTTTTTCCCTTCTGGGCTCTGGGTATGTTTTTCCTATTGCAGTAAATGAGGTTGAATGTGTATAGTTTTAGAGGAGCTGTCCGTGCATGTGTGTGTACATACACGTACAGTTTATATACTGTAGTACAATGTTTCCCAACCTTGACAACTAAGATATTTGGACTTCAGTTCCCAGAATTCCCCAGCCAGCGAATGCTGGCTGGAGAATTCTGGGAGTTGAAGTCCAGATATCTTCAAGTTGCCAAGGTTGGGAAACACTGCTGTAGTAGATAATGTACATTTTTGTGTGCCTGTGTGTAATATGTATGTACACACATGGCATATAGACATAGAATTAAAAAAAAAAGAATTAAAGAGTATATTTTGGTTGTTCAGTCATAGTAAATTGGCTGTTGATCAGTTTCCGGTCACAATTCAAAGTGTTGGTTATGACCTTTAAATCCCTACATGGCACTTTTTGAGGAAGGATAGAACCTACAAAAGAAGGACTCTCTTCCCTAAAGGAGGACGATTGGTCACATTACTAAAAATTAATAAAAATCATAAAAACCAAATACTTTCCTGTGCTTCCCAATAAAATTCACTGGGTGGTTTCTGTAATTTATTCAATGGTCAGTAGGGGGCAGAACACGCCCGTCAGAAAAATTGCACAATTTAACCTTTGCTGCTTAAATTGTCCCATCTATTTGCACAGAGCTTTAATTACATTATTATTTATTGTTGTTGTTTTTATTATTAAATTAAATTTATATGCCGCCACTCTCCCAATACTCGGAGAAGCTTACAACATATAAATATAAATATAAATATAAATATATATATATATATATATATATATATATATATATATATGGCCCTGGGTTGGGCCGAGAGGCAAAAAAGGAGCTGTGATGTTCCTTCAATATACCAGGGTGATTCGACACAAAATGTAACCCTTCCCTGGTACAGAGCTGAAGGGATTGGATACTGTAGCCTAGAGGATAATTCTCTGCCTTACAAGGCAAAGGTTGCAGGTTCAAGTCCCAGTGGGTATGGCTAGCTGATGAGGCCAAAATAAGGCCGAAATAGATCTATCCTAGTCTCCCTTAATTTTCAAATTCAGCTTAAACATGTGACATATATATATATATATAGATAGTTAGATATAGGTATAGGTATAGGTATAGGTATAGATATAGATATAGATATATAGATAGATGATGTAGATGTATGAGAGGAATGATAGACAGACAGACCGACAGACAGATAGACAGTAAAGATAGATGAGAGAGAGAGAAAGATATGATAGAGAGATTATCAATAGAGAGATAGATGATACTTAGATGATATAGATAGGTGACAGATAGGAAGGGAGATAGAAAACAAGTAGGATGCTTGGCTGCATAGCTAGAGGTATAACAAGCAGGAAGAGGGAGATTATGATCCCTCTATATAGAGTGCTGGTGAGACCACATTTGGAATAATACTGTGTCCAGTTATGGAGGCCTCACCTACAAAAAGATATTGACAAAATTGAACGGGTCCAAAGACGGGCTACAAGAATGGTGGAAGGTCTTAAGCATCAAACTTATCAGGAAAGACTTCATGAACTCCATCTGTCTAGTCTGGAGGACAGAAGGAAAAGGGGGGATATGATCGAAACATTTAAATATGTTAAAGGGTTAAGTAAGGTCCAGGAGGGAAGTGTTTTTAATAGGAAAGTGAACCCAAGAACAAGGGGGCACAATCTGAAGTTAGTTGGGGGAAAGATCAAAAGCAACATGAGAAAATAGGATTTTACTGAAAGAGTAGTAGATCCTTGGAACAAACTTCCAGCAGACGTGGTTGATAAATCCACAGTAACTGAATTGAAACATGCCTGGGAGAAACATAGATCCATTGTAAGATAAAACGCAGGAAATAGTATAAGGGCAGACTAGATGGACCATGAGGTCTTTTTCTGCCGTCAGTCTTCTATGTTTCTATAGATGAGAGAGAGACAGAGAGAGACAGAGACACACAAAGAGAGAGAGAGAGAGAGACAGATACACACACAGAAAGAGAGAGAGAGAAAGATCCTTTCATGCTGACTCCTTAAATCAAGCTTTGTTGAGCAAGTTACAATTGGTTGAGTCTACGTGTTGCTCTAAATCAGAATTTCTCAACCTCGGTAGCTTGAAGGTGCATGGTGTTCAACTCCTAAAATACCCGCACCAGCTAGTTTCTCAATCAAGCCAGCTGAGTTGGTGGGACTCCTTCTCCGCCAGCAGCCCAGGCCCCCTCCTGACTGAACCGAGCAGCCCCCAACGAACCAAGCCGGGAGTCACTGGGGCTTGTGAGCTACATTTCAGCATCAAGGTGGGGGTCGACGCAAGCGAAGCCACGGTGATGAAATCTCCCTTGGTTTTTCAGAGAAGACGGGGGTTTCCCTCCAATGCAAATGCAAGTTTCAGGCAAAGGGACTTTTTAAAAAATTTTTTTAAAAAAATGATACTGCAGAGGGTCGGGAAGTTTATCATGCTACTCCATCCTGTTGCAAAGACCACATATGAGAATTTCACCCAAAAACATAAACCTCAGTGAATGCTGGCTTCATTTCTTGGCCAATTATTATTATTATTATTATTATTATTATTATTATTATTATTATTATTATTATTATTATTATTACTATTATTATTATTATTAGTAGTAGTAGTAGTAGTAGTAATAATGATAGTAATAATAATAATAGTAGTAGTAGTAATAATAATAATGATGATGATGATGATGATGATAATGATAATGATAATAATAATAATAATTTTTAAAAAATTGCTGCTACACCATGCAGTCCTAGGTGCTTGGGAAGTGCCCAACTGGTGATGAAATATAAAATCCAACATAGTGATCTCGTTTGCTGTGTTCTATAATAATAATAATAATAATAATAATAATAATAATAATAATAATAATAATAATAATAATTCTGTTCTGTTCTGTTCCTTTCCATTCTATTCTATTTTCTATTCCACTCCACTCCACATTCTATTCTATTCTATTCTATTCTACTCTACTCTATTCTATGTTCTATTCCACTTCACTGGACTCCACTTTCTTTTCTATTCTATTCTGTTCTGTTCTGTTCTATTCTAATTCTATATTCTATTCTATTCTACTCTACTCTATTCTATTCTCTATTCCACTTCACTCCACTTTCTATTCTATTCTGTTCTTTTCTAATTTTCTATTCCATTCAACTACACTACACCATCTATTCTATTCTATTCTATTCTATTCTATTCTATTCTATTCTATTTTCCTTTCCTTTCCATTCCATTCCATTCCACTCCACAGAGTCTGCCCAAATTCATGAGATGGGTGTGATTGTGTTACATATCAATTGAATAAAGAAATAAATAAAACAGAATAATATAAAATAAAACCCAAGGCAGCAACATCCCTGATTTGCACTCCACAATCAAAGCATGGCTCTAGCAATGCTCATTTTGCACAACTGGTGTGTGTATGTGTGTGTGTGTGTGTGTGTGTGTAAGGCAGGCCAAAGGTGGGTGAATCTGCGAGGTTCAGGACTTTCCCCGAAATTTATCTTCGCTAGAAATCTGAGGTTTCCTTCCTATATGGTTTGGGTTTTGCATTTGCATGATATATATTTTTTTTCTGCTGGATTTCCAGGTTTTGCCATGACGGTGCAACGGCTTTCAGGTAAATTGAGTGAGTGGGCAGACTTTGCTTATAGCATTCGCCTGCTTCCTGTTCCTATTTTGATAACCAGAGAGGTCAAGGAAGGGGGGTGAAATGGTGTATGGGGAGATTGAGATCTTTGACGTCACCTTTTTTGCCACAGGTAGCAAAGTCAAGGGCAGCTTTTAAGGAGATTCTTGCTTTCTTTGGGGTATTTATTTATTTGACAGAGACAGACAGGTGAAAGATGATAGATGGTAGATGGTAGATGATAGATAGATAGATAGATGGATAGATGGATAGATGGATAGATGGATAGATGGATAGATGGATGGATGGATGGATGGATGGATAGATAGATGATAGATAGGCAGGTAGATAGATAGATAGGTAGATTGATAGGTAGATAGATAGATAGATAGATAGATAGACAGACAGATGATAGATAGATGGATATAGATAATAGATAGAAAATGGATGATAGATAATAATAATAATAATAATAATAACAATAATTTATTAGATTTGTATGCTGCCCCTTTCCACAGACTCGATAGATACCATAGATAGATAGATATAGATACATGTGAGAGAGAGAGAAGAAAGAATGAAAGAAAGAAATGAATGAAAAATAAATAATTTTAATGAATGTAAGCCCAACAAACTATGTACATGGATGAACGTTTATTATTATTTATTCATATAAATGGATATGAATCTATAAAAATGCAAGGAACATAATAGATAGATAGATTAGATAGATAGATAGATAGATAAATAGATAGATGATAGATAGATAGATAGATGGATAATGATAGATAGAAAATAGATGATAGATGATAATAATAATAATAATAATAATAATAATAATAATTTATTAGATTTGTATGCTGCCCCTCTCCGCAGACTCAATAGATACCATAGATAGATAGATAGATAGATAGATAGATATAGATAGATAGATAGATGTGTGTGTGTGAAAGAGAGAGAGAGAGAGAAGAAAGAATGAAAGAAAGAGATGAATGAAAAATAAATACATGGATGAACGTTTATTATTATTTATTCATATAAATGGACATGAATCTATAAAAATGCAAGGAACATAATAGATAGATAGATAGATAGATAGGTAGATAGGTAGGTAGATAGGTAGATAGATAGGTAGGTAGGTAGATAGATAGAGGTAGATAGGTAGATAGATAGGTAGGTAGATAGGTAGGTAGATAGATAGGTAGATAGGTAGATAGGTAGGTAGGTAGATAGGTAGGTAGATAGATAGGTAGATAGGTAGATAGGTAGGTAGATAGATAGATAGGTAGATAGGTAGGTAGATAGGTAGGTAGAGAGAGAGATGATAGATGGATAGAGATGATAGATAGAAGATAGATGATAAATACAATAGATAGATATAGATAGATATGTGTGTGTGTGAGAGAGAGAGAGAGAAAGAGAGAGAAAGAAGAAGAAAAAAAGAAAGAATGAACGAAAGAAATGAATGAAAAATAAATAATTTTAATGAATGTAAGCCCAGCAAACTACAGGGATGAATGTTTATTATTATTTATTGATATAAATGGATATGGATCTATAAAAATGCAAGGAACGTGAGTGCCCATATTGCGAACATTTGGAAGAGAGGATCAGGGCAGGAATTGTTTTTAAGAGGAAGAAGAGGGATTAGAGAACAGATGAGTGAGAAATTCAGCCGAGGAGGTGCCTGCGGTTTTAATCACCGGTGCAAATGTAGACCTTGACAGGACGGTAGCAGGGTGTGGCGAGGTGATTAATACTCCAAATTCCTCGCCTGTTGTTGGGTTTGCACTCCACATAGCAACAGTGCAAAACCAAATAGACATTTCTCGTTCCTGGAGTCGGACGCAGGCACGTGCCTCGGTGTGTCGCACCCACCCCGCACAAAATCAACACAACAGCCAGAGAATGCATTTCACAAGGCAAATAGAGGCGTTGTTGCAGGCTGTTGCAGGCACTTAACAGCGAAGGTGGCTTGATCAGGCCAGATTGCCTGCGGGACCGCCTTCCACTGCACGAACCCCAGCGCCTGGTCAGGTCCCACAGAGTCGGCCTTCTACAGGTCCCGTCAACTAGACAATGTCATTTGGTGGGTGCAAGGGGAAGGGCCTTCTCTGTGGGGGCCCTGGTCCTCTAGAATCAACTCCCCCCAGAGATTCGCACTGCCCCCACCCTCCTTGCCTTTTGTAAGAACTTGAAAACTCAGCTATGTCGGCAGGGTTGGGGTCACTAGACCCAGCCTCTACCCAGTAAATGTACTGAATGTGATAGTATGGATGTGATTGTTCATTTTTAAATGACTAGTTTTAAGATAATTTTTAAAGTAATTATTCTATTAGTTGGCTTAGGAATGTTTTATATTGCATCTTTTTGTTTGTTACAAGCTGCCCCGAGTCCCGGGCAGCATATAAGTCCAATAAATAATAAATAATAAATAATAAATAATAAATAATAAATAATAAATAATAAATAATAAATAATAAATAATAAATAATAAATAATAAATAATAAATAATAAATAATAAATAATAAATAATAAATAATAAATAATAAATAATAAATAATAAATAATAAATAATAAATAATAAATAATAAATAATAAATAACAAACAACAAATCATAAATCATAAATCATAAATCATAAATCATAAATCATAAATCATCATCAACAACAACCAACTTTGGCGGTGTTGAAGTCGCCATGCTTATTTCTGGAGGCACTTGGACTGTCTCATTTTTTTTTTCTTTTGAGTTCTGACTGAGGATGGTGGGGACTGGAAGGATTTGTACTCCTTGCAGATGGCTGGTTATTTCAAATTCAAATTTGTTATTACAGTCACAGACACAAACAAATAAAAACACTTAGTGAATGCACAATCAAAAGTCGTAGGATAAAATGATAAATAACAGATAAAATCCACTCCATTCCCCGAACGCCATCACTCTGCTAAACAAATAATTCCCTCAACACTGTCAAACTATTTACTAAGGCTGCACTACTATTACTACTAGTTTTTTCTCATCATTCCTATCACCTGTTTCCTCCCACTTATGACTGAATGATTGTAACTTGTTGCTTAAGATTTTTATCAATATTGATTGTTTCTTCATTGCTTATTTGACCCTTATGACAATCATTAAGTGTTGTGCCTCATGATTCTTGACAAATGTCTCTTTTTCTTTAAATGTACACTGAGAGCATCGGCACCAAAGATAAATTCCTTGTGTGTCCAATCACACATGGCCAATAAAGAATTGAATTCTATTCTATTCTATTCTACTCTGATTCTTGACAAATGCATTATTTTATTTTATGTACACTGAGAGCACCTGCACCAAAGGCAAATTCCTTGTGTGTCCAATCACACTTGGCCAATAATTATATTATATTCTATTCTATTCTCTATTCTATTCTATTCTATTCTACTCTACTCTATTCTGATTCTTGACAAGTGCATATTTTCTTTTATGCACACTGAGAGCATCTGCACCAAAGACAAATTCCTTGTGTATCCAATCACACGACCAATAAAGAATTCTATTCTACTCTACTCTGCTCTGATTCTTGACAAGTGCATATTTTCTTTTATGCACACTGAGAGCATCTGCACCAAAGACAAATTCCTTGTGTGTCCAATCACACTTGGCCAATAAAATAACTCTAATTCTAAGTGCTATAAACCAAGATCCACCTCACCCAGTGGAGAATGCAAAGGCAGCCCAATGCTGGTTTAGGCATCAGACCAGGATGAAGCCCAGGGCAGCTCAGGTGCTGGCATGAGCCAGGGGCTGGGAGTGTGTGGCCCAGCCTGGCTGGCAACTCCGGGACGGCCCGAGGCTGGGTGCATCCTGCCCGGCGTGTCATCACGGGCTCCCCGCCCTGCAGTGGAACAACAAGGCAGCTGGAATTTCCTCCAAGGTCACCTGGGCGAAAGTCTCGGGACCTGGGAGGGGGCGGGGCGGCCACGGGACCCCGCCCCTTCGGAGAGCATAGCCAATGGGGTGGGGAGCTGGGCGGGGCGGAGGGGTTTAGGCAGTGCGGGAGTTTCTTTCGTGGGCTCACATCGCGCTAGTGGGTTGCGCGCACCTGTCGGATATGCCTCGCGGTTGCGCTCCCGGGCGCTTGGATACCTGCAGCCGTCTCACCTGCGTGCCGGGTCGGGTCTGAGCCAGGGGGAGTCGCCCCGACGCAGCCATGTCCCTGCCCAAAGGTAAGAAGAGCGCAATCAATGTGAACGGAGAGATATATAGATACAGTAGATAGATAGATAGATAGAGAGAGAGAGAGAGAGAGAGAGAGAGAGAGAGAGAGAGAGAGAGAGAGAGAGAGAGAGAGAGAGAGAGAGAGAGAGAGAGAGATTAATTGGATGGATGGATGGATGGATGGATGGGTGGGTGGGTGGATGGATGGATAGATAGATAGATGGATATGGTAGATTAGATAGAAAGATAGAGAGATAGATAGACGGATAGATAGATAGATATGGTTAGATAGAGAACTAAGATAGAAGGATAGGAAGGATAGGATGGATAGATAGGTTAGATTACATAGATAGATAGATAGATAGATAGATAGATAGATAGATAGATAGATAGATAGATGATAGATAGATACTGTAGATAGATATGGATAGATGGATGGATAGATAGATTGAGAGATAGAAAGATAGATAGAGAGATGGATAGTATGGATAGATATGATAGATTAGGTTGGTGATTAGATACTGATGATGATAGATGATAGACAGATAATGATGATAGATGATAGACAGATATTTATTTATTTATTATTTATTTATTTACTTATTTATTTGTTTGTTTATTTATTTATTTATTTATTTTGTCAAGTACCTACTGGTGGTATACAAAGGTATAACAATATTTACATACATGATTCTAGTAAAAGAAACATTAGGACAGTGGATAGAAGCCACTCTGGTGATAGATGATAGATATACAGATAATGATAGATAGATCGATAGATCGATCGATCGATAGATCGATCGATCGATAGATGATAGATAGATAGATAGATAGATAGATAGATAGATAGATAGATAGATAGATAGATAGATAGATATTGGTGATAAATAAATATAGATACATAGAGGGGGGAGAGAGGGAGCATGGGAGAGAGACGGAGAAAGAGAAGCGCATCCCTCTAGACTCTGAACCCACGGGGAGCGGAAAAGCGAAGGCAACCAACCAAGAGACCCGCAACCCGTCTAGCGGCAGCCTGCAGGAGGAGGCGTCGTGGGGTCGGTCGGTCGTGTGAATCGTGCAGCAGAGCCTCGGGGAAACCTCAGGGTTCAGCAAGACCGGTCGTTGGAGTTGGGAGGGAAGCGCAAAAGCCTCCGCTGGGCATTATTTTGTATTTTCTGCAGCGTTGCAGAGGGAAAGGCGAGGGGAGGCGAAGAGAGGGACGTGGACTAGCATCTTGGTCCAGTTTCTAAAATTAAGCCGTTTTTTCCCGGGGAGGGGGGGGAGAGAAGGGGTCAGCATCCCGGGCGAAAGGAAGAGGCGGCGGAGTTTGAAGTCCAACAGGTTGTCGGAGCGCCTTGCTCGGTGTGCGTGTGTGATGCTCTGACGTCACCGGCACGGTGTGGCTGGTTTAGGCGAGCTACCTCGGATGACCCGGCGGTTGGTCATTGTTTTCTTTCAGGTTCTGGGATTTGCTGCTGCTGTTATTATCAACCACGCGTTGTTCGGGGCAGGCGGGAGGAGAAAACAGGTTGCCTGTAATCATTTTTGAACAGGAAAAAAAGGAGAAAGAAAGAAAGAAAGAAAGAAAGGAGGGAGGGAGGGAGGGAGGAAAGGAAGGAGGAAAAGAAAGAATGAATGAATGAAAGAAAAAGGAAGGAAAGAAGAAAAGAAGAAGGAAGGGAGGGAGTAGAGAGAGAAAGAAAGAATTAAAGAAAGAAGGGAGGGAGGAAAGGAAGGAAGGAAGGAAGAAAAAGGAAAGAAAGAAAGAAAGGAGGGAGGGAGGGAGGGAGGGGAGGAAAGGAAGGAGGAAAAGAAAGAATGAATGAATGAAAGAAAAAGGAAGGAAAGAAGAAAAGAAGGAAGGAAGGGAGTAGAGAGAGAAAGAAAGAATTAAAGAAAGAAGGGAGGGAGGAAAGGAAGGAAGAAAAAAGAAAGAAAGAAAGAGGAAGAGAGGGGAGGGAGCAAGGAGAAAAAGAATGAAAGAAAGAAAGAAAGGAGGGAAGGAGGGAAGGGAAGAAAGAAAGAAAAAAGAAAGAAAGAAAAAGAAAGAGAAGAAATCCTGCAGCAGGGATCTCCAACCTTGGCAACTTTTAAGACTTATGGACTTCAACTTCCGAGTCCCTCTGCTTTGATGTTGATTATCTTATAACAGAGCGGAAAGGGACCCCTGGAGGTCTTCTAGTCCAACCCACTGCTCAAGCAAGGAAGCCTATGCCATTCTCAGACGACCTGTTCGGCTTCCTTCTGCTTTTCTCAGCCTTAGAGACATCTTCTTTCAATCCAGTCTTTCTCGTTTCCTCCAAGGTGAGGACACGACCTGGACTTCCTTGAAGGTGACTTAAGTTTAGAAGCTGGTACCTGGCTAAGTGGCATCCTCGCTTAGCCAACCCTGCCAGGTGTGCAAAAACAGTGGCTTGCCCAGACTCAATTAAAACTTGAATTTGTTGATTTATTTATTAGATTAATAAATTAATAATGATGATGATGATGATGATGATGATGAAATACGAAATCCAGCATAGTGATCTTGTTTGCTGTGTTGTATTGAAATAATAATAATAATAATAATAATAATAATAATAATATTTTATATTTTTTTAAGAATAGAATTTTTAAAATAGAATTCTTTATTGGCCAAGTGTGATTGGACACACAAAGAATTTGTCTTTTGTGCAGATGCTCTCAGTGTACATAAAAGAAAAAGAGACATTTGTCAAGAATCTTGTGGTACAACACTTAATGATTGTCATAGGGATCAAATAAGCAATGAGGAAACAATATTAATAAAAATCCTGGGATACAAGCAACAAGTTACAGTCATACAGTCCTAAGCGAAAGGAAAAGGATGATAGGAATGATGAGAAAAAACTAGTAGAAATAGTAGTGCAGACTTAGTAAAAAGTTTGACAGTGTTGAAGGAATTATTATTTTAATAGAGTGATGATGGCGTTCGGGAAAAAACTGTCCTTGTGTCTAGTTGTCTTGGTGTGCAGTGCTCTGTAGCGACATTTTGAGTGTAGGACTTGAAACAGTTTGTGTCCAGGATGCGAGGGGGTCAGTAAATATTTTCACCACCCTCTTTTTGACTCGTGCAGTATACAGGTCCTCAATGGAAGGCAGGTTGGCAGCAATTGTTTTCTCTGCAATTTTGATTATCCTCTGAAATCTCTGTCGGTCTTGTTGGGTTGCAGAACCAAACCACATAATAATAATAAATAATGATGATGATGATGTAAGAAAAACTAGCAAGAATCATATTCTATAACTCCAATTCATTTTTTTTAAAAACCCAACCATCCACGTTTCATCCAGATATACATTACTAATTCAATCCTAGGCCTGGGAAGTTATTAAGATTCAGTGACCCCCAAAATGCAGAGGTGCATTTTTAAGGCTTTACAGAAGGCCAGGAAGGTGAGGACAGTATGAATCTCCAGGGAGAGTTGGTTCCAGAAGGCCGGGGCCGCCACAGAGAAGACTCTTCCCTAGGCCCCGCCAGGTGGAATTCCTTAGGTTGGAAAA
The DNA here is from genome assembly GCF_031021105.1 of Erythrolamprus reginae. Taxonomy (NCBI): domain Eukaryota; kingdom Metazoa; phylum Chordata; class Lepidosauria; order Squamata; family Dipsadidae; genus Erythrolamprus; species Erythrolamprus reginae. The sequence continues at coordinate 614,191 of NW_027248484.1, read as the reverse complement.
AAAAAGAAAGAAAGAAAAATATCCTATAGGGAAAACAGTGGAAGCAAGAAAACAGTGTTCGATAAAGTTGCTAGGTGTGACTCTCAGTGGGAAGGATGTGTTATTTGTTGTTGTTGTTGTTGTTGCAATTGTTGTTAAGAGAATTTTATCAGGGTGTAATCCATTGCAAATTTTGCACTGAGGTCAAACAGGGGATGTAGAGATATTTTTTAAAAAAATTTGGGCACTGTTGTGTTTCTTTTTGTTAAAGTCTTTCGGTGGAGTTGACAAATTTATGTTTCTGCTGTTATCTGGGAGGACATCCCTAAAGCATCGCTGAGCATGAAGTGTTGCACACCTGTGCAAAATTAGTCCAGGATTAGGCAGAGTTTGAGCGTTGAGGTCCTCAGTGATCTTGGTGGGTTTCTTCAAGACATCGGGTTACCAAACTAGGCAACGTGATCAGTGCTAAAAGAGAGTAGGGTTGGAAGAAGAGGAGGAGGACTGTGAGGTCCTTGGAGATCTCTGAACTTGTTTTATTTCTTGCAGACCTTTCATTACCAAACTAGGTAACATAATCAATGCTAGAAGGGAGTGGGGGGGTTTGCTCCTATTTTTTATACACTGCTCAAAAAAAATAAATAAACGGGACACTTCAACAACACAATATAACTCCAAGTAAATCAAACTTCAGCGAAATCAAACTGTCCACTTAGGAAGCAACACTGATTGAGAATCAAGGTCACATGCTGTTGTGCAAATGGAATAGTTGTGTGCAAATGAAATCTTCAATGAGAATATTTCATTCATTCAGATCTGGGATGTGTTATTTGAGTGTTCCCTTTATTTTTATTTAGCAGTATATATTAACAGAAGTAAGCTGAGAGTATTGACCAGCTTCGGATCAGTCTTGAGAATTTACTTGGATGAAATTGGAGGAACAGAGTGTGTGTGTTTGTGTGTGTTTTAATAAACTGGGTGGTGGCAAAGATCTATTAGCACACTTCAGATGCAAGACTCAACAAGGCGCTGATATTTATCCCTCGTTGTCTTTGGCGATGAATGTCAACACGGTGTTGTTTTCCCAAAAGGAAAAAAAAATGTCTTGCAAAGATAACATTTCCTTTCCCTATGAATTTCCTTTGCAGGTTTATGGTTATTATTTAATATTTTCAGCTCCTGAGATTGAATAGTAAGAACTGTGAATAGTAAGGCAATTTATTAGCCAAAGGGGAAGCCCCCAAAAGATGGAGGGGGGAGGGAATTGTAGGAGGAGATGGTGCAGCAGCCCAAATTGGGAAAAGACTAGTAGTTTTGAATTTTTTGGGAGGGGTTGGGGTTGGACAAGGGATGCTATAGCTGTCGAGTTAATAAAAATTGAGTTTTTAAGGGATTCCGACTTCCCCATTGGCTTGTCGGAAGGTCGCAATAGGGGATCACTTGAACTCAGGATGCTGTACCCAGTGTTTCCCAACCTTGGCAACTTGAAGATATCTGGACTTCAACTCCCAGAATTCCCCAGCCAGCGAATTCTGGGAGTTGAAGTCCAGATATCTTCAAGTTGCCAAGGTTGGGAAACACTACGGTAACCATTATAGATATGAGTCAGGTTGTTAAGTGACTGTATGTTGATCATGGGGAGGCTGCATTAAAGGGTGAAAAACAATCCCGTGTCGCTTCCCCCCCCCCCCACTGTGGAAACCTCGTAGAAAAATAGAAGTTGGACAGCAGAAAAAGACCTCATGGTCCATCTAGTCTGCCTTTAAACTATTTTCTGTATTTTATCTTACAATGGATATATGTTTATCGCAGGCATGTTTAAATTCAGTTCCTGTGGATTTACCAACCACGTCTGCTGGAAGTTTGTTCCAAGTGTCTACTACTCTTTCCGTCAAATAATATTTTCTCACGTTGCTTCTGATCTTTACCCCAAATAATCTCAGATTATACCCCCTTGTTCTTGTGTTCACTTTCCTGTTAAAAACACTTCCCTCCTGAACCTTATTTAACCCTTTGACATATTTAAATGTTTCGATCGTGTCCCCCCTTTCCCTTCTGTCCTCCAGACTAGACAGGTTGAGTTCATGAATTCTTTCCTGATAGGTTTTATGCTTAAGACCTTCCACCATTCTTGTAGCCCGTCTTTGGACCCCTTCAATTTTGTCAATCTCTTTTTGTAGGTGAGGTCTCCAGAACTGGACACAGTCTTCCAAAGGTGGTCTCACCAGCGCTCTGTATAAGGGGATCACAATCTCCCTCTTCCTGCTTGTTATACCTCTAGCTATGCAGCCAAGCATTCTATCTCGGTCAATAAATGAACCCTTGTACGTTGAGGCCTAGCCGTAGGGCCACTGTAACCCCAGATGACCTGGTCCTTCTAAGCAGCCCTCGAGCCACCTGGACAGAGAAAACTGAAGCATGCCCCCATTACGAAGTCAGTTACGTAAATAGTAATTACTCCATTATGCATGCATGCAAACAATGTGCCGTTCGGAGCTTGCTAGTCATTAGCGAAGCACTTGAAAGGAGTCCCTGGGCCTTTGATGTGAAGGCCTTAATGAATCACCGCATATTCCCCCCTCCCCCCCAGCTTTAAACCCCAAAGGACATTCCCCTGGAGTATGCCCGCGCTGGGTTGAATGCGAGGGTGTACATGGGCTTGGCTTTCTTTCCACAGCTAGAAAATGCAAAGCTGGATCTTCTGTTTGGGCAGCTGCAGGGATGGGCCTCGAACCAGAACACCGGGAACGCCATTCCGGTGGCGCAAATGGAGCGTGTAGCCTTGCTCCATTGCCACCCGGCGTACATGTGCAACCGGCACGATTACGGTAAAAATTACCGCATGAATCCCAGCGTCCGATGAGGTCCCACAGAGTTGGCCTTTTCCGGGTCCCGTCGAAGAAGCAACGTAGTCTGGTGGGACCCAGGGGAAGAGCCTTCTCTATGGTGGCCCCGGCCGTCTGGAATCAACTCCCCTCCCCGGAGATCAGGACTGCCCCCACCCTCCTTGCCTTTCGCAAACTCCTAAAAACCCACCTCTGCTGCCAGGCATGGGGAAATTGATTCCCCTTGGCCGCTCCATTTTATGTATGGTTTATTTGGGATGTATGACTGTTTTTATATTTAGGGTTTTAACCGTTTTAATCATTTGATTTGTACTGTGCTTTTCTGTTGTGAGCCGCTCCGAGTCTTTGGAGAGGAGCGGCATACAAATCTAATTATTATTATAATAATAATTTAATAATAATAATTTAAAAATTGCTGGGGGATTTGCTGCTGGAAACCAGCAATTTTTGCTGCCAGAAGGAGATTTCGGCTGCTGCCAAATCTCGCTGCTGCACCTAGAGTGGCAGTTGGGGTTAGCGGCAAAAGCGGCTTGGGTAGTTTACGAAAGACAAGGAGGGTGGGGGCCGTTCTAATCTCCGGGGGGAGTTGATTCCAGAGAGCCGGGGCCACCACAGAGAAGGCTCTTCCCCTGGGGCCCGCCAAATGACATTGTTTAGTCAACGGGACCTGGAGAAGGCCAACTCTGTGGGATTCGTGCAGTAGCAGGCGATTCTGGAGGTACATATCAAATAACATTTTTTTAAAAAAAACCCATTAAAATATGTCACGTTTTGATTGATTTGAACATGTTCAAACATTATGATGCCCAAAAGTCAATTGTTTCCATTTTTTTGTCCACCCCCTGTATGTGTGTGTGTGTTTGCGCGTGTCTGCACTATATTTATTACTTTTTGGAAATACTTGTTCTTCCACACGCTTGGCATACCTTTTCAGCATATTCATATGTATTTGGCACGTCCATTCGTGGTGTAGAAATATCCTGTTGTAGGCCAAGGATTGGACTAGACCAGTGATTTTCAACCTTTTTTGAACCGCGGCACATTTTTTACATTTACAAAACCATGGGGCACATTGAGGGGAGGGCGGGACGGCTAAAAAAAGTTTGGACAAAAAAATTCTCTCCCTCTCTTCCTCCCTTTCGTTCTATTTCTCTCTCCCTCTTTCTCTCTCTTCTTTTTTTCTCTCTCCATCCCTCTTTCTTTCTCTTTTCATTCTTTCCTTTTCTGCTCTTTCTCTCTCCCTCCCTACTTCCCTTTGTCTTTCTCTCTCCCACCTTCCCTCCCTCTCTTTATCTCTCTCTTGCTTGCTTTCTTTCTCTCTTGTTCTCTTTCTCTCTTGCCTTCTTTCTTTCTCTCTCGCTTGCTTTCTCTCGTTTTATTTCTCTCTCTCTTGCTCTTTCTTTCTCTCTTGCTCTTTCTTTCTCTTGTTTCTCTCTCTGAGCTTCGCGGCACACCTGACCATGTCTCGCGGCACACTGGTTGGAAAACACTGCATTCGTAGGTCACATTTTGCAATACTACTTCTTATTTTACACGTTTCAAATGCTTCCCCCCCCTTCATTTTACACTTTGGGGAGTGGGAGAAAAAAGGGGGGGGCGGATAAAAAGAACAGCAGTGACAAGCTTCAAAATTCAAAATCTCCAAGAGCCCCTCACTGCATTCCAATTTCTGCACATAAAGTATGTGTGTGTTTCGCCCCCCCCATTATTTTATTTTATTTTATGTTATTTTATTTATTTTATTTTATTTTATTTTATTTTATTTATTCATTCATTCCAAATGAGGATTTTAGTGGGTATACAGTATATCTATATACACATAGTAAAATACATGATGAAGGTTATAGAGGAGATACTCATAGTAAAATATATTTATTTATCTATCTATCTATCTATCTATCTATCTATCTATCTATCTATCTATCTATCTATCTATCTATCTATTGATTTGATTTGTATGCCGCCCCTCTCCGTAGACTCGGGGCGGCTCACAACACAATAAAAACAGTTCCTGACAAATCTAATAATTTACAACAGTTAAAAAACCCATTTTTTTAAGCAGACATACCTACAAACATACCATTCATAAATTGTATAGGCCCGGGGGAGATATCTCAGTTCCCCCATGCCTGACACAAAGGTGGGTTTTAAGGAGTTTACGAAAGGCAAGGAGGGTAGGGGCAGTTCTAATCTCTGTGGGGAGCTGGTTCCAGAGAGTTGGGGCCGCCACAGAGAAGGCTCTTCCCCTGGGGCCCACCAACCGACATTGTTTACTTGACGGAACCCGGAGAAGGCCCCTGATCAGCCGCTGGGATTTGTGTGGCAGAAGGCGGTCTCGGAGATACGTATTCTGGTCCGATGCCATGAAGGGCTTTATCGGTCATAACCAACACTTTGAATTGTGAAATAATAGAAGAGAAGATATAGTAATAGAACATATCAATGAAAGAATAGAAGAGGAGATATAGGGATAGAAGAAAGGAATAGGAGATATAGGAGAACAATAGGACAGGGGACGGAAGGCACTCTAGTGCACTTGTACTCGCCCCTTATACAAGCAAGATGAATTTCTTTCCCATGCTAAATAGATCAGAATCAATCCTGGATATTTTTTTCCCCAATCAGAGCAGCAGAAGGATGTGTAAATTCTGCCTTTCCCGAATGCACTTGGGGAAAAGGAATCCTCAATCTGAGTATTATATTGGCAGTTCCGTGTTAGCAAAAACATCAGAAGAGAAGGATTTAGGGGTAGTGATTTCTGACAGTCTCAAAATGGGTGAACAGTGTGGTCGGGCGGTAGGGAAAGCGAGTAGAATGCTTGGCTGCATAGCTAGAGGTATAACAAGCCGGAAGAGGGAGATTGTGATCTCGCTGTATAGAGCGCTGGCGAGGCCCCATTTGGAATAATACTGTGTCCAGTTCTGGAGACCACACCTACAAAAAGAGATTGATCATACTTATCAGGAAAGACTTCATGAACTCAATGCATATTATTATTATTATTATTATTATTATTATTATTATTATTATTATTATTATTGGCGTACGCAAGTGCACTGGTGTGCCTTTCGTCCGCTGTCCAATTATCTTTCCTTTCTCTCACTTATCATATATATTTTCTTTCTTTCATATATCCGCTCCTCTAAGTTCACTTTACCCTTATACTGTATATATTACTACATGTCTATTTTTCTTCCTATCTATTTGTGTATTGGACAAATGAATAAATAAAAATAAATAAAAACAAATAATATTAATATTAATAATAATAATAATAATAATAATAATAATAATAATAATAATAATTATTATTATTATTATTATTATTATTATTATTTAGATTTGTATGCCGCCCTTCTCCAAAGACTCAGAGCGGCATACAAATCTAATAAATAATAATATATAGTCTGGAGGATAGGAGGGAAAGGGGGGACATGATCGAAACATTTAAATAAGGGTTAAATAAGGTTCAGGAGGGAAGTGTTTCTAATAGGAAAGTGAACCCGAGAACAAGGGGGCTCAATCTGAAGTTAGTTGGGGGAAAGATCAGAAGCAAGGTGATAAAATGTTATTTTACTGAAAGAGTAGTAGATGCTTGGAACAAACTTCCAGCAGACGTGGTTGGTCAATCCACAGTCACTGAATTGAAACATGCCTGGGATAAACATAGATCCATCCTAAGATAAAATACAGGAAATAGTATAAGGGCAGACTAGATGGACCAGGAGGTCTTTCTAAGCCGTCTTCCAAGGTTCCAGGCTGCTCTTTGTACTGTCTTGGGTGTCATGATAATCTAGATTACTTGGTTATGTATTCAATGAAATACTTGCCTGTTTAGTCTCGGCCAACATCCTTTTCACATGAGGTTTTGGAATAGGCAGGTGAGCAGGTTACAGGTCATGCTCCTTTGCAGGTGACAAATTAACATTTGTAAAAAAAAATAACACACACACACACATACAAAGTACAAACACCCTTGCTGTGAAAGAGACTTGGGTTTTAATCAAATGTCTTGGGGTCAATTTATTGCATCCAAAAAAAAGAGAGTCTTTTCTGGATTTTTGTAAGAAAGAGACAGGTAGTTTGGCTTGCAGACATCATTGCGTATCTTGGTTGCTGGTGATTGATTGATTTATTGATTTATTGATTGGTTTGTTTGTTTATCTATTTATCTATTTGTCTATTTGTCTATTTGTCTGTCTGTCTATCTGTCTGTCTGTCTCTGTCTGTCTGTCTGTCTGTCTGTCTATCTATCTACAGTATCTATCTATCTATCTATCTATCTATCTATCTATCTATCTATCTACAGTATCTATCTATCTATCTATCTATCTATCTATCTATCTATCCATCCTATCCTTCTGTTAGCTCTCTATCTAATCTACCATATCTATCTATCTATCTATCTATCTATCTATCTATCTATCTATCTATCTATCTATCTATCTATCTATCTATCTAGTCCAATACTCAATAATACACAATGATGGTTATAGAGGATATAGTAGAGAAGATATAGGAGATATAGGAGAGACTATAGGACTGGGGACAGAAGGCACTCTAGTGCGCTTACGTACGCCCCTTACTGACCTCTTAGGAATCTGGAGTGGTCAACCGTGGATAGTCTAAGGGTAAAATGTTGGGGGTTAGGGGAGGATACTACGGAGTCCGGTAATGAGTTCCACGCTTCGACAACCCGATTACTGTATTTTTTACAGTCAAGTTTGGAGCAGTGAATATTAAGCTTGAATCTGTTGTGTGCTCTTGTGTTGTTGTGGTTGAAGCTGAAGTAGTCGTCGACAGACAGGATGTTGCAGCATATGATCTTGTGGGCAATACTTAGATCATGGTTAAGGCGCCGTAGTTCTAAGCTTTAAAAAAAAAAACTTTTTTCGTGTGTGTAGCTGGTGATTGGTGTCTAATGGCCCCAGGGCTGGGGGCACAGATAGGCCTTTAAACTTTTATGGAAGGCGAGGAGGGTGGGGGCGGTGCGAATCTCTGGGGGGAGCTGATTCCAGAGGGCCGGGGCCCCCACAGACAAGGCTCTTCCTCTCGGTCCCACCAAGCGACATTGTCTAGTTGACAGGACCTGGAGAAGGCCAACTCTGTGGGATATCACCGGTCACGGGGATTCATGCGGCAGGAGGCGGTCCTGGAGGTAATCTGGCCCGATGCCATGTAGGGCTTTATAGGTCATAACCCACACATTGAATTGTGTCCGGAAACCAATTGACAGCCAATACAGTCCGTGGAGTGCTGGAGAGATATGCACAAGCCTGGGCAAGCCCATGACTGCTCTTGCGGCTGCATTTTGGACGATTTGAAGTTTCCGAACACGCTTCAACCCCAGGGGCCATTAGACACAAATTACCACCTATACACACAAAAAAGCTTTTTTTTGAAAGCTTATAACTACGACGCCTTAACCATGATCTGAGTATTGCCCAAAAGATCATATGCTGCAACGTCCTGTCTGTCGACGGCTACTTCAGCTTCAACCACAACAACACAAGAGCACACAACAGATTCAAGCTTAATATTAACCGCTCCAAACTTGACTGTAAAAAATGCGACTTCAGTAATTGGGTTGTCGAAGCGTGGAACTCATTACTGGACTCCATAGTATCCCCCCCTAACCCCCAACATGTAGAGAGCATTGCATTAGTCAAACCTCAAGATGATGATGGTGATGATGATGATGATGATGATGATAATAATAATAGTAGTAGTAGTAGTAATAATAATAATAATAATAATAATAATAATAATAATAATAAAAATAAAAATAAAAATAATAATTTATTAGATTTGTATGCCGCCCCTCTCCGAAGACTTGGGGAGGCTCACAACAACATAAACAGTGTGCAAATCCAATTTTAAAAATCCAATTAAAAACCCTTATACTGTAATAAAATAATCACACAATCCAATCAAACCATACACCAACCTTGACAATTGGGGTGTGTGTTAATTTCCCCATGCCTGGTGGCAAAGATGAGCTTTTACTAACTTACGAAAGGCGAGGAGGGTGGGGGCAGTCCTAATCTCTGGGGGGAGTTGGTTCCAGAGGGCCTGGGCCGCCACAGAGAAGGCTCTTCCCCTGGGCCCCGCCAGATGACATTGTTTAGTCGACGGGACCCGGAGAAGGCCAACTCTGTGGGACCTGATCAGCCGCTGGGATTCGTGCAGCAGAAGGCGGTCTCGGAGGTATTCTGGTCCGGTGCCATGTAGGGCTTTATAGGTCATAACCAACACTTTGAATTGTCACCGGAATTTGATTGGCAGCCAGTGCAGGCTGAGTGACTGTGAGCAGAGATAGGGCTGCAACTGGTGCACCAGGCGGGCCTGAGCTGTAGCATTTGCGGTGGAGAAAAATGGGCTAATTTTGCATCCGTCTTTGGAGATCCCGGTTGCAAAAGATAAAATCTTGAGAGCCATGAATGGGGCATTTATTTATTATTTTTTCTGAGAAAGGAAGTCTCCTTTTTTTGGATGTCGTAAGAGGCCGGAAACCCAAAGACCAGAATAGGTGGAGCCGTCCTGGAAACTGGGGTGAGGACCTTTGCTGAAGATTAAAAAAACCTTGCCGTAGCCAAGCCCTCTTGGCATTCGCGGGGTTGATTATTTTCTAACCGTTCTACACTTTTGGCGCGAATTTTCTGGAGGGTTTCCCCCCCCCCCCCCCCAGTTCTCTATTTTCTGAAGCAATTTGGGCTTTTGAGTCTCTATTTTTTCACCCATCCAGAATTACTCAAATACGTTTTTCATCTTTTAAACCAGAAACAGCATTTTTTAAAAGAGGGGTTGGTTGGTTGGGTCTACATTTTTAAGAGCCTGTTAACCTTTCCTTGGTGGTCTTCCTTTCCCTTCCTCCTTCTCCCTCTCCTCTTCCCCTTCCTCTTCATCCCTCCATTTCTCCTCTTCCTCCTCCCCTCCTCTTCCTTCTTCTCCCCCTTTTTCTTCCCTCCCTCCTTCCCATCCTACTTTCTCCTCTTCATCCTCCTCCCCCTCCCCCTCTTCCTTTCCCTTCCTACTTCTCCCCCTCCTCTCCCCTTCCCTCCTCATCCCCCACTCTTCCTTCCCTTCCCCTTCCTCCTCTGTCTCTCCCTTTCTCTTTTCCTCTTCCTCCCCATCTTTCTTTTCCTTCCTACTTCTCCCCCTCCTCTTCCTCCCCCTCCTCATCTTCCCCTCTTCCTCCTCTTTTCCTTTTCCACTTCCTCCCCATCTTCCTTCCCCTTCCTACTTCTCCCCCTCCTCTCCCCCTTCCTCATCCCCCATTCTTCCTCTTCTTCCTCCTCCCTCTTCTTCCTCCTTCTCCCCCTTCTTTTCTTCCCTCTCTCCTCCTCCTCCTTTCTTCCCTTCCTCCTCCTCCTTTTCCTCTTCCTCTTCTTCTTCCTCTTCCTCACCCTCCTCATCCCCATTCTTCCTCTTTTCCTCTTCCTCTTCCTCACCATCTTTCTTCCTCTTCCTCCTTCTCCCCCTTCTTTTCTTCCCTCTCTCCTCCCCCTCCTCCTTTCTTCCCTTCCTCCCCCCTCCTCTTCGTCCTCCTCCTCTTCCTCCCCCTCCTCAGGCCAGCAGTCCCTTCCCTTTCCCCCCCCTTGCTTTGCCTCCCTCCCTTTCCGCCCACCCAGCAGGGCCCCCCTTTGATTTCAAACTCTGGCTCAGCTGTTGAGGCTTCCGGTGGCCTCCCTTCCCTTCCCATTGGCCGGAGAGCCCAGTGGCTGCAGTGTGTCCAAATAAAGCCACTATAAAAAGTGTGCGCCAGAGAGAGTGAGAGAGAGAGTGCAAGTGTGGGCGGTGGAGTTGTGAATGAAAGACGGAGCAAAGTCTAAGTGTTTTTATCTCTTGGGGCTTTTGCAAAAGGGTTTCCCGTCCCAGGAAGGAGAATTCAAGAGAAGCAGCCACTGAAAAATTGGCGTTCGGCCACATCCGTGCTGCTTTTAACCCTTAAACCGTATAAAGCGCTGGTGGGACCCCATTTGGAATAATACTGGGTCCAGTTTTATTTATTTATTTATTTTATTTATTCTTTGTCCAATATACAATACATATGGAAGAGAATAGACATTAAGTAATATATATAATGATAGAAAGTAAAAAAAGAAGAGAAGTAGATGGGAGGGAGAGAATATATATGATATAAGAGATAGGGAGAGAATATATATGATATATATATAAGCTGAAGGAATTGGATACTGTAGCCTAGAGGATAATTCTCTGCCTTACAAGGCAAAGGTTGCAGGTTCAAGTCCCAGTGAGTATGGCTAGCTGATGAGGCCACAATAAGGCCGAAGTAGATCTATCCTAGTCTCCCTTAATTTTCAAATTCAGCAAAAAACATGTGACATATAGATAGATAGATAGATAGGTAGGTAGGTAGGTAGGTAGATAGATAGATAGATAGATAGATAGATAGATAGATAGATAGATAAGGAGAGAATATATATGATATATGAGATAAGGAAAGACAATTGGACAGGGGACGATAGGCACATCAGTGCACTTATATACGCCCTTTACTGGCCTCTTAGGAACCTGGAGAGTTCTGGAGACCTCACCTACAAAAAGATACTGATCCAATTGAACAGGTCCAAAGACGGGCTACAAGAATGGTGGAAGGTCTTAAGCATAAAACGTATCAGGAAAGACTTCATGAACTCAATCTGTAGAGTCTGGAGGACAGAAGGGAAAGGGGGGACACGATCAAAATATTTAAATATGTGAAAGGGTTAAATAAGGTTCAGGAGGGAAGTGTTTTTAGTAGGAAATGAACACAAGAACAAGGGGACACAATCTGAGGTTAGTTGGGGGAAAGATCAAAAGCAACCTGAGAAAATATGATTTGACTGAAAAAGTAGTAGATCCTTGGAACAAACTTCCCGCAGACGTGGTTGGTAAATCCACAGGAACTGAATTTAAACATGCCTGGGATGAACATAGATCCATCCTAAGATAAAATGCAGGAAATAGTATAAGGGCAGACTAGATGGACCAGGAGGTCTTTTTCTGCTGTCAATGTTTCTATGTTTCTAACCCACATCCCCCATATCCATAGGGAAAGCAAGTAGGATGCTTGGCTGCATAGCTAGAGGTATAACAAGGAGGAAGAGGGAGATTGTGATCCCGCTGTATAGAGCGCTGGTGAGACCACATTTGGAATACTGTGTCCAGTTCTGGAGACCTCACCTACAAAAAGATATGGATCAAATTGAACGGGTCCAAAGACGGGCTACAAGTATGGTGGAAGGTCTGAAGCATCAAACTTATCAGGAAAGAATCAATGAACTCCATCTGTAGAGTCTGGAGGACAGAAGGGAAAGGAGGGACACGATCGAAACATTTAAATAAGTTAAAGGGTTAAATAAGGTTCAGGAGGGAAGTGTTTTTAAGTGCATTCAAACACACGCTTGTTTCTATGTACCTATATTATATAGATGTCCCACCTGTGACAGGTAAAAACATGCTTTTTGTTTTGAAAACCCAGACTTGAGCCACATCAATGCATGGCTCAATACAGCTAGTAAATAAATATATTTATTTCTAGGCCGCCCTTCTTCAGGGGATTCAGGATGGGTATACAGTGTTCCCTCGATTTTCGTGGGGGATGCGTTCCGAGACCGCCCGTGAAAGTCGAATTTCTGCGAAGTAGAGATGCGGAAGTAAATACACTATTTTGGGCTATGAACAGTGTCACAAGCCTTCCCTTAACACTTTAAACCCCGAAAGTGCAATTTCTCATTCCCTTAGCAACCATTTAGATCATTACTCACCATGTTTATTTATTAAAGTATATTAAAAAAATATTTATTAAAGTCGGGTGAAAGTTTGGCGATGACATATGATGTCATCGGGTGGGAAAAACCATGGTATAGGGAAAAAACCCGCAAAGTATTTTTTAATTAATATTTTTGAAAAAATGTGGTATAGACTTTTCATGAAGTTCGAACACGTGAAAATCGAGGGAACACTGTATCCCATTCCCAGTTTAGCTGGGGGTGTAATTGGGGCCTGGGCGTCTTCATTCCGCCTGCCCTCTTTTGCAAAACCAACCTCTTCTCCCCTTCCTCCTTCGTGATGGGTTACTGGGCCTCGTCCTTCCCCTTTGGGGAGGGCAGGACAGAAGGCTACTCAGCCTCCTGAGCAGTAATTTCCTCCCTCTGCTCCCCTCCCCTCCCTCCTTCCTCCTTTCCACGAAGTTGCAAGCTCGGAGGAAGATTCCCCCTTGTGTGAGGCTGACTCACTCTTGCCTGCTTAACCACCTTTCCTCTTTGCTCCAGAGTTCTACCCAGAAGCCAGCAACTTTCAGGAACTCTGAATGCGCCGTCTGGGTTTAGCTGTTTTGCTTCTAGGCGCCTTCCCGAGGCTCCGGTTCCCAGATAAAAAAATAAAAATAAAGGGGACACTTAAAAAACTGGGTCTTGAAAGCTTAGAACTACGACGCCTTAAACATGATCTGAGTATTGCCCACAAGGTCATATGCTGCAATGTCCTGCCTGTCGACGACTACTTCAGCTTCAACCACAACAACACAAGAGCCCACGACAGATTCAAGCTTAATATTCACCGCTCCAAACATGGCTGTAAAAAATACGACTTTAGTACAATCGGGTTGTTGAAGCGTGGAACTCATTACCGGACTCTGTAGTATCATCCCCTAACCCCCAACATTTTGCCCTTAAACTATCCACGGTTGACCTCTCCAGATTCCTAAGAGGTCAGTAAGAAGCGTACATAAGCGCACTAGAGTGCCTTCCGTCCCCTGTCCTATAGTCTCTCCTATATCTCGTATTTCTTCTCTACTATATCCTCTATATCCTTCATTGTGTATTATTGTGTATTGGACAAAATAAATAAATAATAAATAAATAAATAAATAAATAAATAAATAAATAAACACATTATAATTCCAAGTAAACCACACCTCTGTGAAATCAAACTGTCCACTTAGGAAGCAACACTGATTGACAATCAATTTCACATGCTGTTGTGCTCATTCAACTTTGTACAGAACAAAGTATTCAATGGGAATATTTCATTCATTCAGATCTAGGATGTGTTATTTGAGTGCTCCCTTTATTTTTTTGAGCAGTATATATTTTGGCAAAGAATTTTATATTTTTTCACTCCAAACACATATACAAAATTACATTACAATAATACATCTTTTCAAATTCAGTATCCATAAGAGATTTAGTGGAGATTTAGGGTTTATTCATAAGAGATTTAGGGGTAGTGATTTCTGACAGTCTCAAAATGGGTGAACAGGGCGGTCAGGCGGTAGGAAAAGCAAGTAGAATGCTTGGCTGCATAGCTGGAGGTATAACAAGCAGGAAGAGGAAGATTGTGATCCCGCTGTATAGAGCACT